>NC_054712.1:31032141-31293565 GCF_016097555.1 Gigantopelta aegis
GTGACTGGGTGGACGTGCCATTTTTTCTTAGGTTGCTTGCAATAATAAGATGTAAGGCGTGAAACCTGCATGTCAAGACATTGACCGCTGTCTGCAGTTTAGATCTCATTTTAGACTATATTGGACGAAACCGGTCTTAGCACTTGAATCCCTCGTATAGACTAAGTAGGACATTTTGACCCGGGGAATGCAGTCCTCCAGTAGACGAAGTTAAGTAGGACATTTTGACCCGGGGAATGCAGTCCTCCAGTAGACGAAGTTAAGTAGGACATTTTGACCCGGGGAATGCAGTCCTCCAGTAGACGAAGTTAAGTAGGACATTTTGACCCGGGGAATGCAGTCCTCCAGTAGACGAAGTTAAGTAGGACATTTTGACCCGGGGAATGCAGTTCTCCAGTAGACGAAGTTGAGTAGGAAGGAAATAAATGTTTTATTTAATGACGCACTCAACACATTTTATTTACGGTTATATGGCGTCAGACATATGGTTAAGGACCACACAGATATTGAGAGAGGAGACCGGCTGTCGCCACTTCATGAGATACTCTTTTTCGATTAGCAGGAAGGGACCTTTTATATGTACCATCTCAAAGACAGGATAGTACATACCACGGCCTTTGTTACACAAGTTGTGGAGTACCGGCTGGAACGAGAAATAGCCCAATGGATCCACCGACGGGGATCGATCCTGGATCGACTGCGCATCAAGCGAACGCTTTACCACTGGGATACGTCCCGCCCCGAAGTTAAGTAGGATGTTTCGTAAAGAGGTGTGACAATTCTATAGACGAAGTTAAGTAGGATGTTTCGTAAAGAGGTGTGACAATTCTATAGACGAAGTTAAGTAGGATGTTTCGTAAAGAGGTGTGACAATTCTATAGACGAAGTTAAGGATATATTTCGTTCTGGGAAATGGCAGTCCTCCTATAGGTGAATGAATGAATGAATGAATGAATGAATGAATGAATGTTTGACGATACCCCAGCACGAAAAATACATTGACTAATGGGTGTCAAACTATGGTAAATGCAAAAATTTCCTTTTGACGAAGTTAAGTAAGATGGTTAGTGTTGATGAGTGGCAATCCTCTTTTAGGCGAAGTTAAGGACATATTGCCCTGGTAGTGGGAGTGGCAGTCCTATAGACGAAGCAGCTGACAATTATTAAAGGCATACTGTCACAGATTTAAGGACCTTATTTCTCTAAAAATGGATAATAAATAGAAATTACATTAATTGTTGGAAACCAAATCTAGCTATTGCATCATCTTAACTGAACCATTATGGAGTGAAATCCATATCAACCCTCTCGGCAATTTTAGTTTTTTTAATTATGGACCATTGCCATAATTCAAATATTTTTACAAAATATCATTAACAAATGGAGTATGGTGGTTATAAAGATGGTTGAATAAAGTACATTTAGGGACAAATTAAATTATTTTTGCTCAGGTAATACTTTGTTAGACCATTAATAGGTCAGTGGTTTGTGACAATATGCCTTTAATAGGAGCATATCGTCACTACCTTGTCGAAACTTCTTTTAGACTCGCGTTTGAATGTTAATGGTTTTGTTCGTATTATGTTCGGATCAAATGCTCCTATTCCATTTCATCCTGCCCATACTTGAGACCTGTCCACTGTATCGATGCCCAGGAAGACTATTTATTGGAACATTCAAAGCTCATTGCAGAAAACGAGATAGTACAGGGAAAACATTACAGCTTATCAGAACCCAGCTTGTATTCATCAACGACAATCTGACGGGAATTCGATAGTGGGAAATAAAGACCTGGACCCGTGCTTAAAAACTTTCTAGTCGATACTCAAGGCTTCAAAATCAAAAGCTTCTCTCATACGAATTGAAGGAATTAAAGTGTTTCGTCTGGCGCTGACCCTTTGCGTGTACATCTTTAAAAATCTCTATGTAGGGTTCCACAACGTCTGGACATTCATACTTTAAAGTGACATTCCTGAGTTTGCTGAAGATGTTTCCGAAAAATCAAATATTTCTACGATTAAACTTGCATATTACATATATTTTCTTGTTTAGAATATCAGTGTCTGTGTATTCAATGTGTTTCCGGTCGTCTTAATATTTGTATGAAGCCCAAACTGGATGTTGTCTTCAAATAACTCCGACGCCATATAACCGTAAATAAAATGTGTTGAGTGCGTCGTTAAATGAAACATTTCCTTTCTTTATAGCTATGTATGTGCTTATATCCAATTAAGGTTTAACAACGCTGTCTTTAGAACACACCTCAGCTATCTGTGCCCCGTTCCACGAAGCGATTTCAGTCCTAAGATTACCGTAAGCGCAAAGCTACCCTATGCATTTAAGTTAGGGCCAAGATCGCTTCGTGGAACGGGGCCCTGGGCTGTCCAGGGCTGTGGGTTAGTGGTTAGTAAGAGAGAAGTCGATGTAGTGGCCTTGCACCTACCCACTGAGTCGTTAAACCTGCTCTGGGTGGGAGACGGTACCGGGATGCCAACCTAGTACCCACCAGCCTTCAGTTCGATGGCTTAACCAGTAACCACTACATTACCCGAGGCCGGTTATCTTTAATGAAGTCAGGGTCCATATTTTCGAAGCTATCTTAGCGCTACGAAATCGTAAAACCATCGTAGGGTGTGACGTCACTACAATACCTGCCATAGTGATGTCATAGCTTACGATAATTTTACGATTTCGTTGGCTAAGATTGCTTCGAAAATATGGGCCCTGGAACGTTTTAGAAGCACAAGGCCTGACGTTATACCATCCATGTTTTTCTTGTTCGTGTACGTCACGTTGCCAACGAATCATGTTCGTACACAGGCTGTGAGAATAGTGCCAGGTTCCAGTCCAGTTGCACAATGAAACAGTTCATTGGTCGGCTGTTCTCAGGATCTTTACTCCATCGAACATACTTTTGAATGACAGTTTCCAAAAGCAGCTCGTAACGTCAGACAAATTAGGAAAAGGGTTGGAAGTCACGGCTTTGCTAAAAGATCTCTTACATTCTGGCTAATGCAGAGATACAATTTTGAATCTATTAATAGGTTTTTTTCGTTGGGATTGCGAACGATAAGACTTAAGCATTATTCTCTAATTTGTTTCCTCAATGAGATATTGTTGTGAAGCATGTCTTGAATCTACAGGTTGTTACCTACACCTACATTATAATATTTTTTATATCTCATTACCTAGCAAATATTAACACGTTGTTACACAGTCTCTCACTTGATATTTACACACAACAAATCTGGACATGAGTACAACATATTAAAAATTAAAGTTATTGTTCTTGTATGTATATATATATATATATATATATATATATATATATATATATATATATATATATATATATATATATATATACATTTGTACGTATGTGCAAAAACACATACCTATACATACATGCATGCACACGTACACACGCACAAATACACACGTGCATACATACATACGCAATAATACACACATACATACACACGCACACATACATACATACGCAGGCACACACATACATACACCGGCATCGGTGGCGTCGTGGCAGGCCATCGGTCTACAGGCTGGTAGGTACTGGGTTCGGATCCCAGTCGAGGCATGGGATTTGTAATCGAAATACCAACTCCAAACCCTGAGTGAGTGCTCCGCAAGGCTCAATGGGTAGGTGTAAACCACTTGCACCGACCAGTGATCCATAACTGGTTCAACAAAGGCCATGGTTTGTGCTATCCTGCCTGTGGGAAGCGCAAATAAAAGATCCCTTGCTGCCTGTCGTAAAAAGAGTAGCCTATGTGGCGACAGCGGGTTTCCTCTAAAAACAGTGTCAGAATGACCATATGTTTGACGTCCAATAGCCGATGATAAGATAAAAAAATCAATGTGCTCTAGCGGCGTCGTTAAATAAAACAAACTTTACTTTTTTTTTACACATACATACATACATACATACATACATACATACACACGCACACATACATACATACGCAGGCACACACATACATACATACATACATACATACATACACACATACATACACACATACATACATACATACATATAATACATACACACATACACACTATATTTATAATAATTATGTTCATTGCTTTAATATAGAGTTTCAGTAAATCCACACATTTACATTAAATGATAATATAAAACCATTACCTTTTCGTTGAATATTTTAAACTCTGCAACTCAGCATATATATATCACACATCCAGTTTTCACTTCTCACATATAATCCAGGTATTGTCTACCTCAGCACTCGAATGACGATGCCGCTCCCACGTGATATGTAACCGCTGTTTCAAAATAACCCGCAAAACTTACACATCGCGGGTACCAGTCGTAAAATAATAAAAAAGATTCCCGTGGTAGGTTCGGGGAAAAAAACTTTACCCTTCGGACTGTGTTTATATTGTGGACGATCGTGGGCCGAGGAAGGCCGTTTCCAAGGGAATTGACTTGCGTCAAAGAATACTCTCGACTGGTGTTATACGAGCTCGAATTATTGATCTCGCGCCGGGTTGCTTTAATTTCTCAGCTTGCTCTGAAAAGGCGATGTCATGGAAGTAACTGTCTCCTTTTCAGGAACCTGTTACTCAGGAATAATGCCTTTTTATGTGTTTGTTCAGTATACTGTTGTAGTTTTCGATATGCATACTTGAAAATACTATCTTTAGAGGTTTTCATGACATCCGCAAAGACATCATGACATTGGTTTGATGTTTGGTCCTGTTTAAGGTTTTGGAAAGTGATTAAAACAAAAAGTAAACACTCCCACGCTTCATCTGAAGATACAACGCCTACATCTTTGAACCGGCCAGTTTTAGATGTTTGTATCCCTGGATACGATAAATTACTAATTGCTTTAGACTTCTATGGAATCGCATCACTTCTGCTAGCACGGGTATTTAATTAAATTTGTGTTAAGCCACCATCTTCTGTTTTTTCAGTCTTTTATGACGTGGGGGAGGTGTTTCTGTCTTGGACATCGTTCCCGCGAAACTTGGCGGAGGCTAAAGTTAAACAGTTTTTTTTTTTTTTAACAACACCACTGGAGTACATTGATTAATTTAATCATCGGCTATTGGATGTCAACATTTGGTAATTCTGACTCGTAGTCATCAGAGGAAACCCGCTACATTTTTTTCGTTAGCAGTAAGAGATCTTATATATGCACTCTCCTTCAGACACGACACCACATACCACAGCTTTTGACCATTTGTGGTGCACTGGTTGGAACGAGAAAAAAACAATCAGTTGAATGGATCCACCGAGGTGGTTCGATTCTATGACGCAAGTACCTCAACCGACTGAGCTAAATCCTGCACTGGCGGAGGCTGTGCAGGGGGCGGATTCAAGATATTGTTATAGTTCTTGTTATTGTTGTCGTTATTATTGTTTTGTTTTGTTTTGTTTATTATTATTATTATTATTATTATTATTATTATCCTACAGTTTTTCAGATTACATGTAGGCGAAATAAAAAGACAAAGCCTCAGGTATTTTTGCGGCAGACAAGAGTAATTAACAGCATTGATTGATTTAAGAAATCCTATTTACATCCATCAAATGTTTAACTTCTTTTTATTGTTGTCGTTATTATTGGTTTTGTTTTGTTTATTATTATTATTATTATTATTATTATTATCCCACAGTTTTTCAGATTACATGTAGGCGAAATAAAAACACAAAGCCTCAGGTATTTTTGCGGCAGACAAGAGTAATTAATAGTATTGATTGATTTAAGAAATCCTATTTACATCCATCAAATGTTTAACTTCTTTTTATTGTTGTCGTTATTATTGGTTTTGTTTTGTTTATTATTATTATTATTATCCCAGTTTTTCAGATTACATGTAGGCGAAATAAAAACACAAAGCCTCAGGTATTCTTGCAGCAGACAAGAGTATTCAACAGCATTGATTGATTTAAGAAATCCTATTTACATCCATCAAATATTTAACTTAATGAATTATTATTATTGAACGCATGTCGTTAGCTACTGTAAGCGGAAACAACGTAGACTTACAGCGGTTTTAAAGCTGGGTTGTTTTTCACACGTATTTTAGCTTAGATGGACATTCTCATATTGAGGACAGCATAGTGACGTCACAGTCTCTGATATGTATCAGTCATGGGGCATTGATTGTGGTGCAGCCATTTTGTTTTTACGTCGATGGGACCGTAAAAAGGAAGCAACATTCATTAAAACTTCACACCCTACAATGGCCACAGATCAAAAGGATCTGTCCATGAGAATATAAATTATTTTTAAAAAATCTAAAAACCTTCTCTTTTTGTAATTTTCAACGTTTTAATTCCAATTTCCTCTAAAGAGCATAAAATGGTGTCTGTTGTTACTACAAAATCTTTTAATACTTTTGAGCTAATAATTTGGTTAGGATTTTAATGTTCAGTATTGAGATTTTTTTTTTTAAATATTGTTTTTAATGAGCTTCTCGATGATTTCAATTTCTCAATGCTACTAAATGTAATTAAGCACTTTAAATATTGGTACATGGTTTATAATAAATTTAAGTTTTCTAATAATAAATCTCAGCACTTTGGTCATTTATCAGGTATGTTTCTACACCATAATTAAGGAAATTATTCTCTACTCCGTCCAATATGGCATAACTTAACAAAATAAAATAAAGAAAACTGAAATTGTTTTTCATTGGAACAGCATTCTGGTGATTGGCTACCATACAAACTTTCCAAATGTTGGCTAGGTACAGGTCACAATAGACTAGTCGTATGGTTGCAATGTGTTTAATGCTAGTCTTACACTGTCAACTGTCACAACGAAATTGGCCAACTTGAAGGTTGCGTTGTAATTTCCCCCCAACTCCTGACTTACAACGGGTGCACTCAGACTATCAACTATAGTCCTGTTCAATTGTTTAGACCCTAAGTTGTTTTGCAAATGTTACGTTTAATTACTATTCAATACTTGTTTTCTTTACATACGCTTGAAAACAAAACCAAACCCAGACAGGTTTTATATACAATTCATCATCTAAAATGCACGAAGTTGACGTATTTTAATTTTACAAAAATCTCTGTATGTTTTGAATGCAGGTTCTTTCTCCTATAAATAACAAGGCTATTTGCATAACAAAAGCATCACTATATAGTGTGTTTCAAACTATAATGTTCTTTCCCACCTTCCTAGCGGAATATATTGTAGTATGTCCTATATTTAAGAAACAATTTGGAAACATAAGTTAATAAACAATTCAGGCGCGCATTCAGGCGGGGAGTCCAGGTGGCACGCCCCACTCTATTTTTGTCAAACAATATATATTACAGAATACACAAAAAATGAAAACTTATCCCATCCACCTGTTCAAAAGCAACAACGGGTTTTGGGCCCCCGCTATTAAAAAAACATCTGGATCCGCGTCTGCTATGTCATTAATGTAATGCACTGATACAAAAATAAACAAGTTTGGGTGCTATTGGGGATAAAACACTGTAAAGTAACTATAAGATAGGGTGAGGGGGGTTGGGGTGAGGTCTTAATCTCGTGATGTTCATTGTGACATATTGCACATACACGTGGCCAGAATATTGTATGCCCGCTATTGGTGGAGGTGTGGCCCTCTGCTCATCCCCACACCCACCTCTGGCTTCGTATGTAGGTGTATTTTATATGGTTTATATTGATTGTCAGTGGCGGGACGTAACCCAGTGGTAAAGCGTTCGCTTGATGCGCGGTCGTTCTAGGATCGATCCCCGTCGGTGGACCCATTGGGCTATTTCTCGTTCCAGCCAGTGCTCCACAATTGGTGTAACAAAGGCCGTGGTATGTATTTTTCTGTCTGTGGGATGGTGCATATAAAAGATCCCTTGCTGCTAATCGAAAAGAGTAGCCCATGAAGTGACGACAGCAGGTTTCCTCTCTCAGTATTTGTGTGGTCCTTAGTCATATGTCTGACGCCATATAACCGTAAATAAAATGTATTGAGCGCGTCGTTAAATAAAACATTTCTTTTTTTTCTTTCTTTCATATTGATTGTCCGTGTTTTGTAATACATGTTCATATTTGTTCAACTGATAGGTTGTTCGATAGTGATTGATAATGAATGTCATGGGAATAAATTGTTTTCAGTGTTAAAGAGTTAATACATGCATTGAACGTTATATGCTTGTAGGGAGAAGCAACTTAATCACTCAATGAACTCATTTCTTCATCACTGTCTTCGTTAAGGGAGACTATCACAGGTGGTATTTTATTTCTTATAAAACTAGTTTGCTTTCTGAAATCTTCTTCGATCTTTATTACATGTTTACCGACGTCAGAGAAGTTTGTAGATGTGACAGAGTTCAAACCAAGTGTCAGTTCTTTCCTTACCGTGGTCATTTCACCATCATTATGACGAGCTATGTACTCTTTTACTTGACTCCAAATCAGTTCTGTTGGATTCAGTTCCGAATGTCTTGGCGGAAGTCTTAGGCATAAGTGTCCATGGCGTTCGGCAATATCATCAGTAACAAACTGCGGTGCACATTTGTTACTTTTCACAAGATCATAAAGAACTGGTTTTGTCATGTTATTCTAAAAAGGTATTTTCTTGGTTCGTAGCCACGACTGTATGTCATCCTTCTTGACATTAAGTGTAGGACATTTTGTGTGCGCTGTGTGTGTGTGTGTGTGTGTGTGTGTGGTTTGTTTGGTGGGGTTTTTTTTGTTGTTTTTTTGTTTGTTTGTTTTTTGGGTGGGGTTGCAGGTTTTGTTACTGTCCCAACCTGTGTACCACGGCTGGTATATTAAAGGGCGTAGTATGTGATGTTCCGTCTGTGGGAAAGTGCATATAAGGTATACCTTGTTACTAATGAAAACAAACATACATGTAGCAGATTTCCTTTGAACTGTAAAATGTTTGGCATCCAGTAGCTGATGATTAATAAATCAATATTCTCTTCAGACTTTCAGACAAACTTTTAACAGTCACGACCTCTCTAAACCTTCCTTTTGACTCTGCCTTGTTCACAGATACGATTCTGAAAGTGTTAAAGATTTTTGTCGTCCTGATTTACAAGATAACTGGAGTTTAAAACCTTAGCACAGATCACCTCCTCAATCTTGTTTTGTTGTCGCTAATTATTTCCGTGACAAAAGCAATAACGTCTGCCATAAATTGAGTTGATTGTTTAGTGTAGAGAAACCGAGCTACAACGGACAAGAGTTCTCTCGACATAGGGTCTCACAATCCAATTATCTACCGAGCCAAGTCGTATATTAACGTTTGTGTTTCTTAGATACGCACACACTGGGCTCGCTATCTTAATGGTTTTTAAAGTTGCAGACGCTTGCTTCAACATGTGCAAATTAGCACTAAGTTTGGTGCATCTACGCAAACCTGTAACATATTATCTGGATAAAGTTACAATAAGGTGAAACAAGAGTCTGTGACTCTGCAACTGGGAAATATCCATTAAAAATAGATAGATATCAACTCCATTATCGTTACTTCTGTAGGGTACATGCAGTTTAAAACAAAACAAACAAAAAATACATTTCGTGGTATTAGAATCACTAGGATGACCAGAAACACTCAGATGTACTGAAATGAATAATCTAAATTAAGTAATGTCTGATTTCAATTATAAAAAACCCGGCTCTAATCGTAATCCGTAATCCGTAATGTTTAAAAACTAGGGTCTGTGACTTTGGAGTCTTCGGAATCGACAACTGGCGATGTCAGAGGCTGAATCCGGGGTGGGCGTGCCTGAACCCTTGTGGATAGGGGCACGTAAATATAGTTGCCCGTTGCCCGTTTGGTTGTGATGCTGTTAGGTTCTGGGCTCGGAGATGGAAGGTGTAATACAAATAAAGTTGTTTTGTTTAATGACACAACTAGAGCACATTGATATATTTTAACCATCGGCTATATATTGGCTATCAGACGTTCGATAACTCTGACATATAGTGTTTAAGGGGAACGCTCAACATTTGTCCATTAGCAGCAAGGGATATTTTATATGCACTTTACAATATACAAGACAGTACATACCACGACGTTTGATATATACCAGTTGCGTGGCACTGATTGGTATAGAAAAAACCCAATCACAGAATGGGTCAACAGAGGGACTCTGATATTACGAACAATGCACCCAATTTTCTCATTTCAACTGCTTTTTCGTGCTTATATCCAATTAAGGTTCAATCACGCTGTCCTGGTCACACACCTCAACTATATGGGCTGTATGTCCGGGACAGTGGGTTAGTTGTTAGTGGTTAGTGAGAGAAAAGAGTGTGTAGTGGTCTTACATCTACCCACTGAGTCGTTAAAACTCTCTCTGGGTGGGAGCCGGCATCGGGCTGCGAACCATGTACCTACCAGCCTTACGTTCAATATATCCGATGGCTTAACCACGACACCACCGAGGCTGATAATGCACCTCAGCTAAACGCTTATATTCCGCCCCTGGTATGAGACAACTACAACGACGTCTCTCTCGCCAACGACACACTATTAAAGTATTAAAGGGGCGTTCCCGAGTTTACTGCATTGTAAGATGTTTCCGACTAATAAAATATTTCTACGATTAAAATTATATTTTAAATATATTTTCTTATTTAGAATATCAGCGTCTGTATATTCAATGTGTTTCTGGTCGTCTTAATATGTGTAAGTAGCCCACACTGGATTTTGTCTTCAGATAATTTCGTATGTACGAAAAAAATATATTTTAGGAAATAAAATGTAGAATAAAATGTAAAATAGTAGAACGATCAGAAACACGTTTAATATACAGCCACTAATATTTTATGCAGAAAAATATATTTGATATTTAATTATAATCGTTAAAAAGTCTCTGTTAGTCGATAACATCTTAAAAACTGCAGCAAACTCAGGAATGTCCCTTTAAATTAGTAATGCGCATGTTTAGAAAAAAATATTTATCCACACTGCATTTAATGAGACCTTGAACGAATAGAACCTATAAATATTCAAATACTGTGTGGGTTTCGGGTTTTTCAGTTTTAAAAACCATTTTCACTATTGATTTCTTGTTCAAGGATGACATAATTCAATTTTAAACCGTAGCGTGTATTTTTCCCTGTCTGTTTGAAATCTGTTTCCGCATTCTCTACATAATGACTGACGCTAAAGTATCGGGAATGTCCATTTAAGTCCCATCGCTAAATCAACACCTTGGTAATGAAAGTTAACGTTTGTGTCCCGAATTTCTTCTAAAAAAATCATTGTTACGTTTACACCATGTTACTGTCGCTCATCCTATGGCCCTCGACATGAAGAACTCTTTGTTTTGAAATGTGATTTCAGACAAAAATATCTTAAAGGGTGTATACTACCAAACCAAATCACATAGACCACAATAATAACATATGCCACTAAAACTGCTACACACATCGTATCAGTCGACATATACACCACGGATATAAATACTACCACCCATCACCCTTGGGCCTAAAATTAAAATTTAAAAAATGGGGGCTAAGCAGCTGTGAAATGCTCGAAACCTCTGTGGTATATGAGCATGGTAAAAATTTACGCTAAGCAGCTCATTTTAGAGATAACGGGTAGCGTCTGTGACTGCCCTAATTCCGCACAACAATTATTATGCTATTTTTAATAAGGCCCCGCACATATTTCAACCGCAATGATAGTTGGTACATTGACACTGGTTCAAATTAAATTTCAGCAATTTACTGGCCATATGGGACAACAGTACATTTTCTTGTTTAGAATACCAGTGTCTTTGTAGCCAATCTGTTTGTTATCGTGTGCTAATATCTGCAAGCGTCATTGTAAATTTTTTCATAATACATTTATGTATATTTTTTCGTATGCACGAAATTACTGAAAGTTACTTACAATCATTAAGACGACAACAAACATCTTGATTCTGTAGACAGTGATATTCTACACAGGAAAATATATTTTATATGTAATTTTAGTCATCAAAATGGATCTATCAATCATAAGTACTTTACAATGGCAGCAAACTCGGTATAGGCCCTTTAAGGCATAGTTCCTGTAGGTAGCGCTAAATCACATTACACCTGGCTGGGTCACAGTTCGAGGTGCACCGACCTGTTAATAGAACAGTTAATACAACTAAAAAAACTGACGAGTAAATATTTTGTAAATATCTATTTAATGATACTTACCTAATTTAGCATTTACTTGTTTGGGCTCTCATTGAGGTACAAGGTGGTGTTTACTCTTGAAATTAAAAGAAAGATGTCAGTAAACAGGTGATTTGCGCACTTTATTGGAACAGACTATAACAAATGTTGATCGACATGTGTCAATTTCATTGTTGTTGCAATATGAGGGACCGTCTAAAGACGGTTTACCCCTATCCCTCTCCAAAACAAAATATTTGTGGATATTTATAAGTAACTTTTGAGCAAAACTGTCAAGAACCATTCTGAGTGTGTAATCTATTATACCGCTATTAAAGGTCATATCTCAATGTTGCATAATGACAGCTATTGCAAATAATGTTTTATTAAAGTTTGCTTTAAAATATAAAAACTACACCTTCACGGGAGAAAGCAGCTTTCATCGGACCAATGAATCTTTCTCCAAGATGCAAGATTCCATCTATGGCGCACCTGACACCATGATAAACGTGCTGCTTTGTGTGCTGGTGTCAGCAGGGGACGTTTGATAGGCCCCCTGGCTCGGTACCCAGTGGTCTTCAGCCGATTCCTTACGGTCCTCGTTGACATGGCACTGTTGGGAATCTAGTTATTTCTCAAGATCTTGCTGCTGAAGAAAGGGAAACGTCGAATAAGTCTTAACAACGCTCTGTCTTCTCGTGGAGATGTTTCACGAGGTTGTCCTGGACGGTTCCTGTCCTTGACGTCACTGGTTTGTTGGTGTTTTCGTATGAGTCGACTAATTACAGTATGATTCTGACCCAAATGATGTCCAATTTCCCTGCATGACAATTTCACTCATTATTTATTCCAATAATCTGTCACGTAGTGGCAATGCACAGTTTTCGGCGAACCATTAGATGCTTATTAAGCACAAAAGGAAAATTATTTTCCGAAAACAAGCTTAAAACTTAATTGAACAAAAACTTGGTTTCCCCACGTGTGAGAGTAGCTTTCTGCACGTGCTATTTGTGCGGGTTCTTAACTGGCAAGGACAATGAAACGACAGTATGGAGCGTGGGAAGGGACATGATTTTTTACAGTATTAATATTGCCTGTCTACCACCCATAATAATAATGTGATGACAATATAAATTAGGTTGTGCTTAGTTAATTTCCAGGTATAATGTTGTATAAATAATGTGTGTGTGTATATGTGTGTGTGTGTATATATAAATATATATGTGTGTGTGTGTGTGTGTGTGTGTGTGTGTGTGTGTATGTATGTATGTGTGTGTGTGTGTGTGTGTATATATATATATATATATATATATATATATATATATATATATACTATTTTATTACGAATCAAATGTAGATATGTGTGGTGTATGGCTGTCAAATTGAGCATAATGCATTTACATTGTATATTTTAACCGGAGGCTAGACGTTTTAACTGCAATAATGTTATCATCCTGTTTCATCTCTGTTGTGGGTATAAATAGTTTCTTTTTGTTTTTTCCTGGTACCATTTACCCAATAAAGATAGTATTTCTTTGTATCGTATTGTATTGTGTGTTACATTGTGTGGTGTGCTGGTTGTACATGCATTATAATTAACAGGGCTTTTGTAGTCAAAGAAGAAATAAAATGTGTATTCCTAGAAATACTGTTTCTAATGTCTGAAATTAAATTTGCAAAGAAAACAAATGAACTGAAAACCAGCGGATTACCCTTCCAATCTTGTAATAATGAAACCAAAAAGCAAACCATAACAAATTTTTAAAAAAGAACAAAAAATACAGATTTTTCTTTCAAAAGGGAATGGGATCAGACAGAACACATTGCATTTACGTTTTGTTTATAGGGTGATCGCCCTCTAACTTCTGAATTCAGGTTAAAACACACACACACACACACACACATCACGACTGGTATATCAAATGCCTTGCTATGTGCTATTCTGTCTGTGGGATGGTGCATATAAAATATCCCTTTCTACTAATGTAAAAAAAAAAAAAATTGAAATCCAATAGCCAATGATTAATAAATCAATGTGCTCTAGTGGTGTCGTTAACCAAAACAAACTTCAACACACTAGTTAGCAGTTGGGACATTTTGGGCCGCTTTGGTACATAAATTTTAGAATTGGGACATCTTGGGCAATTGGGACATTTCGGTCTTCAACACAGCAGACTATACTTTACTTCCTATTTCGATCCCTTTATTATTCCATGCCTCTTTGGTGTGACACATCTTAAGTGATAAAACCTTGACTTAAGGTTGGTAGGCACTGGGTTCGTTCCCACCCAGAACAAGTTTAACGACTCGGTGTGTAGCTGTAAGAATATTACACTGACATCTCTCACTCATAACTAACCATCACCTTAAGCCCCGGTCACACTGTCAAGGATCGTCTGACCGGATCCACGATGGATGAAAACCTCACGGGTGACCCCGGATAGTAGTCTATAAGCGGGCCCCTACGGATGCACCACTGTTTATCTACGGTTTTCGACGGATAAACCAAGGATTATTAAGGATAGGGGTTAGTTGACAACGGGGAGCGCTACGGGTCGCTACTAATCGCTAAGGTTCGATACAGTTTAGTACGGACCACAACGGATTGTCACGAATAATGCCGGATCGTATCCGTGGCTAACCCGGCGTCCTGATCCTTGATAGTGTGACCGGGGCTTTAAGTACATATGGTCGTTCATTTAAAGTGATCTTAGTGACAATAATAATAATAATAATAATAATAATAATAATAATAATAATAATAATAATAATAATAATAGTAACATGGCCGTAGCTAGGATTTTTTGTTGGGGGGGGGGGGGGGGGGCAACTGAGTAGTTAATAGTCTAAAACTCCTTTTCTTTAAGTTTCTATAATGCTTTCCGAATAGCTACGGCCCTGAATAATATAGTTTAGGCACGGCAGAAGCAAGTATACATTGAGGGGGCTGACTGAGATCGAGGGCGAACAGCAAAGTTTCTAAGGGTTTCGGGGTTATGCTCCTCCGTAAAAAAAAAAAAATTAGATTTCCTAAAAAGACATTTCCTGTATTCTAAAAGTAAAATTCATCTCTATCTTAAGATTTACTACCAATAATATTTTTGATTCAGCTGGGCCGAGGACAGATGGCCCAAATAGTGTGTGTTCAGAACAGTATTTAAATAAGCATAAATGGAATGAAATGGCTAAATAAAACTTACAAAATGTGATCAATTCTGGAGTGTCCTTGAGTAACACAGACCAGTGGCCCGTTCCACGAAGCGATCCTAGCGCTAAGTTGACCTTAAGTGGAACGGGCCCCAGGCCATTTGATGAGCTGGTGGCTTCTTGTAATAACATTATCTTTCCCAATTATTTTTCTTTATGTGTTATTTTTTTAGAAATAAATATTGTTTAAATCAGATTTTTAATATAGTTTCGTTAATGGCTAAATTAACCCATTGGGCTATTTCTCGTTCTAGTAGGTGCACCACGACTGGCATATCAAAGGCTGTGGTATGTGCTATCCTGTCTGTGGAATTGTGCATATAAAAGATCCCTTGTTACAAATGGAAAATGTAGCGTGTTTCCTCTCTAAGACTATATCTCAAAATTACTCAATGTTTGACATCCATTAGCCGATGATTAATAAATCAAATTTGCTCTACTGGTGTCGTTAAACAAAACAAACTTCCTTTTGACTCTACGTTGTACAGAGATACGATTCTGAAAGTGTTAAAGGTTTCTGTATTCTAGATTTACATAATGTCGGCAGTTTAAAATCTTAGATCATCTCCCCATACAAACTTCATTTATCTTGCCGTCCCGTTAATTTTTCCATATGCTCACCATTAATTTTTCTTTCCTTTCCAACTATTCACTTTTCATTTCGATTTCGCTTTCACCTAAAGCTGTTTAATGGTGGATTGAGACCCACTTGTGAAACTTGTGAAACGATGGTGACATTTCGAGTATCAAGATGTATCGACCTTGCCTCGGAATACCAATCATGCGACTCTAATATTGGCGAAATGACCCGATCAGCGGGTCTGTGGGTCAATGGATTTGTTTCGAATTGATGTATGCATTTATGCATCGATAACAAAGTGATGAATACGGTTACATGAAACAGATGAATTTGTTAGCAGAGGGAAACAATGTGTGTATTTTTATATATCTATATTTTGGGAAATGAGTTATCGATCTGTGTCAGCGGAGGTATCATTTGGCTTCCTTTCCCGTTCCTCCAGATACCGACTCCAAACCCTGAGTGAGTTCTCCGCAAGGCTCAATGGGTAGGTGTAGACCACTTACACCGACCAGTGATCCATAACTGGTTCAACAAATGCCATGGTTTGTGCTATCCTGCCTGTGGGAAGCGCAAATAAAAGATCCCGTGCTGCTAATCGGAAAGAGTAGCCCATGTAGTGGCGACAGCGGGTTTCCTTTCAAAATCTGTGTGGTCCTTAACCAATTTTTAACCGTAAATAAAATGTGCTGAGTGCGTCGTTAAATAAAACATTTCTTTCTTTCTTTTTCCTTTCCCGTTCCAATCAGTGTTCTACAACTGATATATCAAATGCCGTGAAAAATGCATTTTCCTATCTAGGCAGGATAGTACATACCACATCCTCTGATGTACATGTCGTGAATGGGACAGGATAAATTCCAATGCCGTTGAGGGCAGTCGATCCTGCGACCCAGGACATCTTAGATGAGCGCTCTACCACTGAGCTACGCCCCGGCCGTTGTAAAATGGAATAGCACGTATTGAATTATTTAAACTATATACTGCGTGTTGGTGGGACTTCAATGTTCACTATCATAACCCGTTTTGTGGGACGATTTTTCCACTGTCTTCAGTTACAAAGTTGTTTCTTTTTAAAGGGACATTCCTGAGTTAGCTGCAATTTTTAAGATGTTATCGACTAACAAAATCTTTTTAACGATTGTAATTACATATCAAATATATTTGTCTGCATAAAATATTAGTAGCTGTATATTAAACATGTTTCTGATCGTTCTAATATATGTACAAGCGTAAATTTTATTTTATTTCCTAAAATATGTTTTTTTGCACGTACGAAATTATTTGAAGACAAAATCCAGTTTCGACTACTTACAAATATTAAGACGACCAGAAACACATTGAATATATAGACACTGATATTCTAAACAAGAAAATATATTTAATATGTAAGTTTAATCGTAGAAATATTTTATTAGTCGGAAACATCTTACAATGCAGCAAACTCAGGATGTTCCTTTAACGTGGCGAAAGGTTGAATGTTATAATATCAAGCCGACAACACATATTATTATTATTATTATTATTATTATTATTATTATTACACTTATTAAAATTGTAGTTGTGTTTGTATTGTGTATTAGTGATTGATGTTCTGATGCGGTAAGGCGATTTTAAGACTTTATTAAAACTGTAGTTGTGTTTGTAGTGTGCATTAGTAACTGATGTTATGATACGGCGAGGCGATATTATTACTTTGTATTGTGCATTAGTAACTGATGTTATGGTACAGGCGATATTATTACTTTGTATTGTGCATTAGTAACTGATGTTATGGTACAGGCGATATTATTACTGTGCATTAGTAACTGATGTTATGGTACGTGAGGCGATATTATTACTTTGTATTGTGCATTAGTAACTGATGTTATGATACGGCGAGGCGATATTATTACTTTGTATTGTGCATTAGTAACTGATGTTATGGTACAGGCGATATTATTACTTTGTATTGTGCATTAGTAACTGATGTTATGGTACAGGCGATATTATTACTTTGTATTGTGCATTAGTAACTGATGTTATGGTACAGGCGATATTATTACTTTGTATTGTGCATTAGTAACTGATGTTATGGTACAGGCGATATTATTACTTTGTATTGTGCATTAGTAACTGATGTTATGGTACAGGCGATATTATTACTTTGTATTGTGCATTAGTAACTGATGTTATGTATTGTGCATTAGTAACATGTTATGGTACGGCGATATTATTACTTTGTATTGTGCATTAGTAACTGATGTTATGGTACAGGCGATATTATTATTACTTTGTATTGTAACATTAGTAACTGATGTTATGTGCATACGGCATGGCGGCGATATTATTACTTTGTATTGTGCATTAGTAACTGATGTTATGGTACAGGCGATATTATTACTTTGTATTGTGCATTAGTAACTGATGTTATGGTACAGGCGATATTATTACTTTGTATTGTGCATTAGTAACTGATGTTATGATACGGCAAGGCGATATTATTACTTTGCGATATTATTACTTTGTATTGTGCATTAGTAACTGATGTTATGGTACAGGCGATATTATTACTTTGTATTGTGCATTAGTAACTGATGTTATGGTACAGGCGATATTATTACTTTGTATTGTGCATTAGTAACTGATGTTATGGTACAGGCGATATTATTACTTTGTATTGTGCATTAGTAACTGATGTTATGGTACAGGCGATATTATTACTTTGTATTGTGCATTAGTAACTGATGTTATGGTACAGGCGATATTATTACTTTGTATTGTGCATTAGTAACTGATGTTATGATACAGAGGCGATATTATTACTTTGTATTGTGCATTAGTAACTGATGTTATGGTACAGGCGATATTATTACTTTGTATTGTGCATTAGTAACTGATGTTATGGTACAGGCGATATTATTACTTTGTATTGTGCATTAGTAACTGATGTTATGGTACAGGCGATATTATTACTTTGTATTGTGCATTAGTAACTGATGTTATGGTACAGGCGATATTATTACTTTGTATTGTGCATTAGTAACTGATGTTATGGTACAGGCGATATTATTACTTTGTATTGTGCATTAGTAACTGATGTTATGGTACAGGCGATATTATTACTTTGTATTGTGCATTAGTAACTGATGTTATGGTACAGGCGATATTATTACTTTGTATTGTGCATTAGTAACTGATGTTATGGTACAGGGCGATATTATTACTTTGTATTGTGCATTAGTAACTGATGTTATGGTACAGGCGATATTATTACTTTGTATTGTGCATTAGTAACTGATGTTATGGTACAGGCGATATTATTACTTTGTATTGTGCATTAGTAACTGATGTTATGATACGGCGAGGCGATATTATTACTTTGTATTGTGCATTAGTAACTGATGTTATGGTACAGGCGATATTATTACTTTGTATTGTGCATTAGTAACTGATGTTATGATACAGGCGAGGCGATATTATTACTTTGTATTGTGCATTAGTAACTGATGTTATGGTACAGGCGATATTATTACTTTGTATTGTGCATTAGTAACTGATGTTATGGTACAGGCGATATTATTACTTTGTATTGTGCATTAGTAACTGATGTTATGGTACAGGCGATATATTATTACTTTGTATTGTGCATTAGTAACTGATGTTATGGTACAGGCGATATTATTACTTTGTATTGTGCATTAGTAACTGATGTTATGGTACAGGCGATATTATTACTTTGTATTGTGCATTAGTAACTGATTTATGGTACTTATGTATTGTGCATTAGTAACTGATGTTATGGTACAGGCGATATTATTACTTTGTATTGTGCATTAGTAACTGATGTTATGGTACAGGCGATATTATTACTTTGTATTGTGCATTAGTAACTGATGTTATGGTACAGGCGATATTATTACTTTGTATTGTGCATTAGTAACTGATGTTATGGTACAGGCGATATTATTACTTTGTATTGTGCATTAGTAACTGATGTTATGGTACAGGCGATATTATTACTTTGTATTGTGCATTAGTAACTGATGTTATGGTACAGGCGATATTATTACTTTGTATTGTGCATTAGTAACTGATGTTATGGTACAGGCGATATTATTACTTTGTATTGTGCATTAGTAACTGATGTTATGATACAGCGAGGCGATATTATTACTTTGTATTGTGCATTAGTAACTGATGTTATGGTACAGGCGATATTATTACTTTGTATTGTGCATTAGTAACTGATGTTATGGTACAGGCGATATTATTACTTTGTATTGTGCATTAGTAACTGATGTTATGGTACAGGCGATATTATTACTTTGTATTGTGCATTAGTAACTGATGTTATGGTACAGGCGATATTATTACTTTGTATTGTGCATTAGTAACTGATGTTATGGTACAGGCGATATTATTACTTTGTATTGTGCATTAGTAACTGATGTTATGGTACAGGCGATATTATTACTTTGTATTGTGCATTAGTAACTGATGTTATGGTACAGGCGATATTATTACTTTGTATTGTGCATTAGTAACTGATGTTATGATACAGGCGATATTATTACTTTGTATTGTGCATTAGTAACTGATGTTATGGTACAGGCGATATTATTACTTTGTATTGTGCATTAGTAACTGATGTTATGGTACAGGCGATATTATTACTTTGTATTGTGCATTAGTAACTGATGTTATGGTACAGGCGATATTATTACTTTGTATTGTGCATTAGTAACTGATGTTATGGTACAGGCGATATTATTACTTTGTATTGTGCATTAGTAACTGATGTTATGGTACAGGCGATATTATTACTTTGTATTGTGCATTAGTAACTGATGTTATGGTACAGGCGATATTATTACTTTGTATTGTGCATTAGTAACTGATGTTATGGTACAGGCGATATTATTACTTTGTATTGTGCATTAGTAACTGATGTTATGGTACAGGCGATATTATTACTTTGTATTGTGCATTAGTAACTGATGTTATGGTACAGGCGATATTATTACTTTGTATTGTGCATTAGTAACTGATGTTATGGTACAGGCGATATTATTACTTTGTATTGTGCATTAGTAACTGATGTTATGGTACAGGCGATATTATTACTTTGTATTGTGCATTAGTAACTGATGTTATGGTATGGGCGATATTATTACTTTGTATTGTGCATTAGTAACTGATGTTATGGTACAGGCGATATTATTACTTTGTATTGTGCATTAGTAACTGATGTTATGATACCATGAGGCGATATTATTACTTTGTATTGTGCATTAGTAACTGATGTTATGGTACAGGCGATATTATTACTTTGTATTGTGCATTAGTAACTGATGTTATGGTACAGGCGATATTATTACTTTGTATTGTGCATTAGTAACTGATGTTATGGTACAGGCGATATTATTACTTTGTATTGTGCATTAGTAACTGATGTTATGGTACAGGCGATATTATTACTTTGTATTGTGCATTAGTAACTGATGTTATGGTATATTAGGTGCATTAGTAACTGATGTTATGATACGGCAAGGCGATATTATTACTTTGTATTGTGCATTAGTAACTGATGTTATGATACGGCGAGGCGATATTATTACTTTGTATTGTGCATTAGTAACTGATGTTATGGTACAGGCGATATTATTACTTTGTATTGTGCATTAGTAACTGATGTTATGGTACAGGCGATATTATTACTTTGTATTGTGCATTAGTAACTGATGTTATGATACGGCAAGGCGATATTATTACTTTGTATTGTGCATTAGTAACTGATGTTATGGTACAGGCGATATTATTACTTTGTATTGTGCATTAGTAACTGATGTTATGGTACAGGCGATATTATTACTTTGTATTGTGCATTAGTAACTGATGTTATGAGGCGATATTATTACTTATGTGCATAGTAACTGATGTTATGGCGATATTATTACTTTGTATTGTGCATTAGTAACTGATGTTATGATACAGGCGATATTATTACTTTGTATTGTGCATTAGTAACTGATGTTATGATACGATGAGGCGATATTATTACTTTGTATTGTGCATTAGTAACTGATGTTATGATACCATGAGGCGATATTATTACTTTGTATTGTGCATTAGTAACTGATGTTATGGTACAGGCGATATTATTACTTTGTATTGTGCATTAGTAACTGATGTTATGGTACAGGCGATATTATTACTTTGTATTGTGCATTAGTAACTGATGTTATGGTACAGGCGATATTATTACTTTGTATTGTGCATTAGTAACTGATGTTATGATACCATGAGGCGATATTATTACTTTGTATTGTGCATTAGTAACTGATGTTATGGTACAGGCGATATTATTACTTTGTATTGTGCATTAGTAACTGATGTTATGGTACAGGCGATATTATTACTTTGTATTGTGCATTAGTAACTGATGTTATGATACCATGAGGCGATATTATTACTTTGTATTGTGCATTAGTAACTGATGTTATGGTACAGGCGATATTATTACTTTGTATTGTGCATTAGTAACTGATGTTATGGTACAGGCGATATTATTACTTTGTATTGTGCATTAGTAACTGATGTTATGATACAGGAGGCGATATTATTACTTTGTATTGTGCATTAGTAACTGATGTTATGATACCATGAGGCGATATTATTACTTTGTATTGTGCATTAGTAACTGATGTTATGGTACAGGCGATATTATTACTTTGTATTGTGCATTAGTAACTGATGTTATGATACAGGCGATATTATTACTTTGAGGCGATATTATTACTTTGTATTGTGCATTAGTAACTGATGTTATGATACAGCGAGGCGATATTATTACTTTGTATTGTGCATTAGTAACTGATGTTATGGTACAGGCGATATTATTACTTTGTATTGTGCATTAGTAACTGATGTTATGGTACAGGCGATATTATTACTTTGTATTGTGCATTAGTAACTGATGTTATGGTACAGGCGATATTATTACTTTGTATTGTGCATTAGTAACTGATGTTATGGTACAGGCGATATTATTACTTTGTATTGTGCATTAGTAACTGATGTTATGGTACAGGCGATATTATTACTTTGTATTGTGCATTAGTAACTGATGTTATGGTACAGGCGATATTATTACTTTGTATTGTGCATTAGTAACTGATGTTATGATACAGGCGATATTATTACTTTGTATTGTGCATTAGTAACTGATGTTATGATACGGCGAGGCGATATTATTACTTTGTATTGTGCATTAGTAACTGATGTTATGATACGGCGAGGCGATATTATTACTTTGTATTGTGCATTAGTAATGTTATGGTACTGATGTTATGATACGGATGTTATGAGGCGATATTATTACTTTGTATTGTGCATTAGTAACTGATGTTATGATACAGCGAGGCGATCTTATTACTTTGTATTGTACATTAGTAACTGATGTTATGATACGGCGAGGCGATATTATTACTTTGTATTGTGCATTAGTAACTGATGTTATGATACAGCGAGGCGATATTATTACTTGTATTGTGCATTAGTAACTGATGTCATGATACGGCGAGGTGATATTAAGACTTTATTAAAACTGCAGTTGTGTTTGTATTGTGCATTAGTAAATGATGTTATGATATCACTGTATTTATTTATCACAATATGATACACATAATATAGTAGTATGTCTACTTCGCTCAATTTCAATGTAGTAATAGTAAAAATACGTGAATACAGTATATGGTTGCATTTATTGTTTATAAATTACCTTAAAATCTATCTTAAAATCTAGATAGATTGTATAAAATGTGTGTCAGTTTTGAAGTGTCTGGTATTTGCTTGCTTCTATACTTCAGTGTTAATAGAGATGTCACCTGTTTCTTGTCCTCATCTCCGTATTCCGTGTCCATGTTGATCAAAATCAGTAAAAAAATTAAAAAACTCCGTTGCAAAAATAAGAAAAACGCCGTACCAAAAATCGTCCAAAGTCCACCCCCGCAGTAACCGAGTAACCATATAGTAAATATAGCAAATGGAGATTGCAGCTTTAAATGTTCTAATTCTGATTAATCAATCTCTCGGAGATTCCGCGTGTTCTCTTTAAGTCCTCCGATCTTCTGCCCAGTCCATACATTCCGTATATCACGTACCTCCGTGTTTTAGCATCACCCCGCAATCCTCGTCAAATTACTCTTCGCTGTTGGCGTGTCTTTGATAAAAGATCTTTGCGCGGGGTATATATGAAGTTGCAGATCGATGTTGGTCTATACCTAAAATACTTTATTTTGATTTCGTATATGTACTAAGCCAACAACAAAAAAAGAAGAAATCTTTGAAAACATTAAATTACCAGAAGAAGATTTCTCTAGTCTTGAGAAATCGGTACTGCAATGCACAATCTGATTAAAATTAGCTCTACTGGGTCTATCAGTAGATCTAACAGCATTGCATGGACTCTCATGTCCAAGTGACATTTCATCTATAAATAACAATTTAAATATCGACCAATTACACTTCGCCTTTTATAGCGTTAAATTGTTTTCAAATCACTGGCATGATTTTGCAAGTAAGGTTTTGATTGGTCGAATGAAAGGTCAACTGGACATGAAATCCAACGGGCTGCTGTTAGATCCTCATGTAATAGTGGAGCTAATTTTAATTAGATTACAGCATTCTATGCCTTCTTAATGGGGAAATCATGCATGATGTGTTTGGTCTAAAATAGCACTTTTTGGGGGACAAATTATAGGCAATATTTTGTTCTTTCATTCAGCAGGTCAACCGCCGTGCTGCCCTGTCTGTGCGAAAGTACATAATAAAAGATCCCTTGCTGCTAATGAGAAAATACCGGCATTGGTGGTGTAATGATTAAGCCATCGGACTTAAAGGCTGTTAGGTACTGGTTTCGCCTCCAGGTACAGGCTCCCACCCAGAGCGAGTTTAACGACTTCTCTCTTACTAACCACTAATAACTAACCACTTTAGTGTCTGGACAGACAGTTTAGATAGCTGAAGTGTGTGCCCATGACAGCGTTCTTGAACTTCAATTGGATATAAGTACGAAACTAACTATAAATGAATGAATGGATGGATGGATGGATGGATGAATGAATGAATGAATGAATGAATGAATGAATGAATGAATGAATGAACGAACGAACGATCGAACGAACGAACGAAGGATTGAATGAATGAACGAACGAACGAACGAATGCATGAATGAATGAATGAATGAACGAACGAACGAACGAATGATGAATGAATGAATGAATGATGGGAAAATGTACTGAGCTTTGTCTACGATTATATGACAGAATATCAAATGTTTGACAGTAGTGTCGATGATTAATAAATCAATGTGATATAGGGGTGTCGTTACACAAAACAAAAAACATCACTTTGTTTTAGTTGGTATGCGTAGTGGAAACACTGGATGCCTGAACTAAATTACCATCATCATCCTTTGAAACTGAATACGTTAAAATGATTCACAAGAATTGGAAGTTGTCCCGGGGGAGAAGGGGTGTCTGGGGTCGAATTCTATTACTAGCCTTATTTTGTTACCGTGGATAGCATTTGTGATATCACTCGAGAATTCGGGAATAACTGAACATGGTTTATCTCTTTGAAAAGGTCGACTCGGGAGTTTCTTTCCACGGATTACATTGAAGTGTGTTTAATGGTGATATGCTTGGACAATGTTCTGTCTGACAACTTGCAACCAACCATTAATGGTTCTGTTGAAGCAAATTATTTCCCATTGCCGATAATTTTACCACTTTCTAATGAAACTGATATAAGCAGCGTAGCTTAAAATGTAATCGATTGCAGTGCCCACAAATGTCGCAACGACCACAAATGTCACAACGACCACAAATGTCGCAATGTTACTGCCACAAATGTCCTAATCGACCACAAATGTCACACGATCGACCACAAATGTCACAAAGGTCTCAACCACAAATGTCACAACGCTGAACGCCACAAATGTCACACGATCGACCACAAATGTCGCAAAGGTCTCAACCACAAATGTCACAACGCTGAATGCCACAAATGTCACAACGACAAATGACGTAACTCACAACCACAAATGACGTAACTCACAACCACAAATGTCATAATTTACATTGACGTTTTTAAAAACAATTCTTGTTTTGTCCTTTTGGGGTTATACCCTTAGCTCAAATATAGTGTCCCTTGCTCGGCAGGATTGCAGGATCTATTCCCACTGTAGCATAACCTAAAATGTTTCATTATTAGCACCAACTTAGTGGTCTGAAAACTCGATATCAAATCAATATTACACTGTAAAAAAAGCACTGTTGAATAAAATGACTCTCGTACCATGTCCAGCACCATATAAGTAATGTTAGTGTGAACAAGACTGTCATGTTCGGTCGAACGGTTATAAAGCCCCCTTTTATTTAACAACCACGCATCAATAACGGGCACTTCAAGCACTGCATTACGTATACCAATGCATCTATTTTAATCTGTATATAACGACCACCTGCTAATAAAGTTGACTTTTGTAAGTTCTTTGTTATATAGAGGCTTACAGAAGACCTAGTAAGTTAGAAAAAAATAGATGTGTCTAATCCAATTGTTAAAGCAATAAAATATGTTTCAATCAATCAAATACTGAATGTATACAGTGTTCTATGAACTGTGATGTCATAATAGCTCAGCGAAAGAGAGAGAGAGAGAGAGAGAGAGAGAGAGAGAGAGAGAGAGAGAGAGAGAGAGAGAGAGAGAGAGAGAGAGACAGACAGACAGACAGACAGACAGAGACAGAGAAAGAACGAGCGAGAGATAGAGAGAGAGAGAGAGAGAGAGAGAGAGAGAGAGAGAGAGAGAGAGAGAGAGAGAGAGAAGAGAGACACACACACAGAGAGAGAGAGAGAGAGAGAGAGAGAGAGAGAGAGAGAGAGAGAGAGAGAGAGAGATCGCTTTTGAATCATCTGTTGATTGCTTTATACCCGTAACCCGTAAAGAGTTCAAAAGAGCATTTAAATGTACATGTATAACCATTCCTTTTATATAGTGTTTACAAATTACACTAGATAACGTATGTCGATTTAACTCGTACATCATTGAGTTCCTGCTGTTAATGGGATCTAGGTCTCCGAACGTCGTGTCGACATGATATCTTGACTGTGCCCGTATTCAGAACATGGTATATTTAAACCGGTTCTAATGCCCACTTGTATTAAAGGGACATTCCAGAGTGTGCTACGTTATAAGATGTTTCCGACTAATAAAATATTTCTACGATTAAATTTACATATTAAATATATTTTCTTGTTTAGAATATCAGTGTTTGTATATTCAATGTGTTTCTGGTCGTCTTAATATTTGTAAGAAGCCCAAACTGGATTTTGTCTTCAAATAATTTCGTACGTACGAAAAAAATTATATTTTAGGAAATGAAATGAAATTTAACCTAATACAAATAATAGAACGATCAGAAACACGTTTAATATACAGCCACTAATATTTTATGCAGAAAAACATATTTGATATGTAATTACAATCGTTAAAAAGTCTCTGCTAGTCAATAACATCTTTAAAATTGCAGCAAACTCAGGAATGTTCATTTAAACAGTCACCTTTCAGAAAAGGCCACATTTCTGTTCTCCTAAATCATGTAATACATGTATGATATTAATCTGCTCTAACGGGCATCCGATATTAGTGGCCACCTGTCTTAAACGGCCATTTTTATGTCGCCATATTTTACTCTATATGCATTTGCGTAAGTGGTTGCTAAATATTTATGTGGGCGATTTTTAGGTGTACAGTTGTATTAGGATATTTTAATAGAAAAGTTATTAGTCATATAAATACGAGAAGGATCGCAGTTTAGTACATTAATCGTTTATCGCATTGGTAGATATGTTTTACATTCAGATATATGGTTTACGTGTATTTTATTTTGCAGATAAGTGTTAAATCACCGTACAATTGTCGTAATTGTTTAATATATGGATCGATTCATCTATATTAAAACAATTCGTCTTGCTTTCACAAACTTTATTCTTCTTAACAAAATAAATAGTCAGCATATTAATTACAAAAAAGAGGCAAACATTCGTCTAGGTATGACACAACTGTTAAAAATGCAATAAGATAAGATTGTCATGCATGTTCTATTACTAGCCTTATTTTGTTACCGTGGATAGCATTTGTGACATCACTCGAGAATTCGGGAATAACTGAACATGGTTTATCTCTTTGAAAAGGTCGACTCGGGAGTTTCTTTCCACGGATTACATTGAAGTGTGTTTAATGGTGATATGCTTGGACAATGTTCTGTCTGACAACTAGCAACCAACCATTAATGGTTCTGTTGAAGCAAATTATTTCCCATTGCCGATAATTTTACCACTTTCTAATGAAACTGATATAAGCAGCGTAGCTTAAAATGTAATCGATTGCAGTGCCCACAAATGTCACAACGACCACAAATGTCGCAACGACCACAAATGTCACAACGACCACAAATGTCCCAACGTCACAACGACCACAAATGTCACAATGTTACTGCCACAAATGTCCTAATCGACGACAAATGTCACAACGACCACAAATGTCACAACGACCACAAATGTCACAATGTTACTGCCACAAATGTCCTAATCGACCACAAATGTCACACGATCGACCACAAATGTCACAACGGTTTCAACCACAAATGTCACAACGCTGAACGCCAACAGGACTGATTAGGGTGGTACCGTGTTGAAGCGACAAAACCACCAAAATCTGGACATTGTATAACTCACTTACAGCTTGTAGCGTTATCTGGTCCCCAAATGTACCATCGTTTTCCATTTCAGACAGGTACTGCTCTCTTGATACAGTGAGGCTTGTGTTCCACCTGGTGACGTTTCCAATAGCCATATCGCTCTGCGCCAAATACGGGTGAAGCCTTAAGAATTTTACAATTTCTGGCCTCAAGGTTTCGGCAGATCTGTACACTCCATGTTTTTTAAGTTGATGAGAAATAGCACTGAACTGGTAATTGCCATCCCTAGCGGGGTCAAACACTATGCTTAAACCAAACTGTTCAGAAATATTTCGTAATACATTATTGTGATATTTGGATATAAGATATTTAGATTGTCTAGTCTTCTGTCTTTTACCAATTTCTCGAATCCGTTGAAGTTGCATCGTAGCCGCCGTCATATCTGTTACTGAAACTGTACTTGTATTAAGTGAGCCGGATGGTGTTTTGAATTTCACTTTGTACATATTTGTTTTTAGATTTCGTTTCACAACACGATCTTTCAAAATTCTTTGTTGTCGTTGTATTTTATATCTGGGATTTTTATACTTTATGAGAACAGTGTCACCCACTTCATAAATAGGGGTACGCATTCTTCGCATACGAGATTTAAAATTCTGTTCATTACATTCGAGAGTGGCCTTAAAGGCGTTACGTCTGTATTCTTTCAAATGCTGTAGCCATTTCATTACAGTGCATCACTTTTGTCTGGATCTTGTACTCGTTTCCGTCTGAAAAAAAATTGAAATGGTGTTTTCCACTTCAAACATTTTTGTGGCGTTTCGCCCATTTAACCCCTAAACCTCTCCCCATCGACATTAGATCAAACGAAATTTTCTTGCGAAGTGTTCTGTGGCACCTTTCAACCTTTCCGTGTGCTTGCGGATGGTATGGCCTGCTTGCGATATCCTGTATTCCATTTTTCCTTAAAAATTAGTTTACTGCTCCTCGGAATTCACCACCGTTGTCATGTTGCACAATTATCGGCAGTCCATACTACTGAAAGATATTGTGCAGTTTATGTTTCACAGAAGCACTTCGTTTGTCAGATAATGGTCGAAGCCATGTATATCTCATGAAAATGTCCATTACTGTTAATACATACTTATATATGTTGCCTTTGTACAATACACTGTCTTTAGTCATATCTAGTAAATCGATTTGTAGATGACCATACACATGTTTATACCGGCCTCGGTATCTGGATTAAAAATCCCATGCCTCGACTGGGATCCGAACCCAGTACCTACCAGCCTGTTGACCGATTGCCTAACCACGACGCCACCGAGGCCGGTTTAAACTGACCAAGGCTCAACAGTTATTGTTACACTGCTAGTCATACCTATTACCCGCACTAGGGGGTATAAAACACATTGTGCAACTTATCAGGCTTTTTTTTGTTTTGTTTTTTAAAAGACACCTATATAATACTGACGAACTGTGAAAACGCAAAGCTGATTTAGTAACATATTTGTCCTTATTTGACACCCAAAGTGAAATAAACCAATTATTGCGATACACTATGAGATATACGAATGTTGAAAATTGAATGCCCAGCTGGTTTGTAGACGTCCGATCTGCTCAAATTAAATTTTCAATATTTTACTTGTCGATTTCAAAGTTGGTGTTGCGTTTTCACAGTGCGTCACTATATTATCGGTTATCTGCCTAGTGGTAACTGATTTGCCGTTTTCATCGTGCATTATTCAGTATCAAAGTTTGCCAATCCTTTGAAAGCCAGACATAAGAGATGCAACAAGGCTTTGCAACATATTTCAAACTATGTTTTATTTTTGAAGTGTTCAATTTACCGATTGAAATTTTCGGCTGTTAACTATGTCAATTACAATTGTAAAATATTTCTACACAGTGAATGGGTGAAGAAATATATATATATATATATATATATATATATATATATATATATATATAATATATATATATATATATATATATAATAAATATATACCTGCGATTAAGAAAATGTTTACGGAACAAAAATGCTGTGGCGAAACACGGTCCATGGCAATTTTACCGTTAATATGTTTTCAACTCTGGATTATAAGGAAATCTGAATAACATTGTGATTAATCCCTCGAATGCACATGTTATGAACTGTCAGTAGAGTTCATAGACCGCTAGTTATAATAATTAAAAAATACATCTTGAGAAACAAACAAAACAAAAACCCAACAAACAAAGAGAAATCAAATTTATTCCACGGCAAAACAAGAAGTGCCAAAGAGAATGAAAAATTCCGCGGCAATCTCTATGGCATTGCCGATTGCCGCTGGCAGTTGCAGTGTGTGTGTGTGTGTGTGTGTGTGTGTGTGTGTGTATGTGTGTGTGTGTGTGTGTGAATTTGCAACCTCATTGCCTTACACATCATAAAATGATTCACACTAGACCGTTCTGATATTATTCTTATTAACTGCATTAAAATAGTATATGAAAATGGTAAAATAAAATCTGTATGTTTTACAAGACTGCTGAAACACATTAATTACTGTCAAACCCGTTCCCGCCACGTTCGCTACTCTTAGCAGCTAGGGTTCTTTTATGATAGCACCATTCATACGATAGCACTTAGCTCGGTCCTTTGATGCACTAGTTATTGATCCCTGGTTGACACACATTATATATCTAAATGAGTCCAATGAGGAGGATCGATCCTTGGACCACTCAAACCGCAGGCGGACGCTTTTTCGCTGAGCTACGTTCCATTCTTCTCTATTATAACATCACAGTTCGTGGGACACTGTATATATTTGATTTTTAATTGTTGAAACATGTTATTGCTTTAACAAATGGATTAGACACATATTTTCTTCTAACTTACTAGGTCTTCTGTAAACCTCTATATAACAAAGAACTTACAAAAAGTCAAATTTATTAGCAGGTGGTCGTTATATACAGATTAAAATAGATGCATTGGTATACGTGATGTAGAGCTTGAAGTGCCCGTTATTGATGCGTGGTTGTTAAATAAAGGTGGCCTTTATAGCAGTTCGATCGAATATGACAGTCTTGTTCACACTAGCATTACTTATATGGTGCTGAACATGGTACGAGAGTCATTTTATTCAACAGTGCTTTTTCACAGTGTAATATTGATTTGATATCGAGTTTTTAGACCACTAAGTTGGTGCTAATAATGAAAGATTTTAGGGGATGCTACAGTGGGAATAGATCCTGTAATCCTACCGAGCAAGTGACACTATATTTGAGCTAAGGGTATAACCCCAAAAGGACAAAACAAGAAAATGTTTTAAAAACGTCAATGTAAATTATGACATTTGTGGTTGTGACATTTGTGGCGTTCAGCGCTGTGACATTTGTGGTTGAGACCTTTGTGACATTTGTGGTCGATCGTGTGACATTTGTGGTCGATTAGGACATTTGTGGCAGTAACACTGCGACATTTGTGGTCGTTGTGATATTTGTGGTCGTTGTGACATTAAATTTTGTGGTCGTTGTGACATTTGTGGGCAATCGATCTGTACGGAAATAGGGTGTCGTTTTAAATGGTTTTTAATATATATATATATATATATATATATATATATATATATATATATATATATATATATATATATATATATATATATATATATCAGACATGGGGCGATTACATGACAAAAGTAATCGATTACGATTACTTAAGAATGTCATGATTACGATTACGATTACAAGGAAAATGAAAGTAATCGATTATGATTGCGATTACACTGCCCAGTAATCATGATTACAATCATGATTACATTTTCACAAATATGAACTATTTTTGAGGTGATGTTACCAACATGAAATTGTTCACCTGATTTCACTAATTAAGCACAAATAATGGATGGTGGACTAGTTCAACTCTTACAACCAGTGCACCATGACTGGTAATGGAAAACATGTAGCGGGTTTCATCTGATGACTATGTGTCAAAATTACCAAATGTTTGATATTGAATAGTCCATAATTAATTAATCAATGTACTACAATAGTGTCGTTAAACAAAACAAACTTTACTTATTACATGAATATTTAAAACATATTATTATATTTAACGACTAAACGTAATTACATGTGTGTTAATCCCCAAGCTGCTAAAAGAAACCAAAGCACGCCCCTTTATATATATATATATATATATATATATATATATATATTAAAAACCTTCATTATTGCTGTATTATGTCTATGTACTAGTTTCAACCTCTAGTGTTTAGAGCATATCATCTCTGTACAAAATAGAAGAGTATTGGTGTATGGTCAGTAGACTATAATAACTGCACAAATACTCCGTAAATAGTTCAGAGAGAGAGAGAGAGAGAGAGAGAGAGAGAGAGAGAGAGAGAGAGAGAGAGAGAAAGAGAGAGAGAGAGAGAGGGTACTCCCCGAGTATCTTGTGATATCATAATTTATCAGCACGAGTTGATAAAAGTATGTGTGCTGATAAATTATGATATCACAAGGCACGAGGTGGGTATTCGTTTTTATCATACATTGTCATTCTTTTCATTTGCGACAGTTGTAAACAATGTCAGAATGAGGGTTGAATGTCAGCGGTAGACTCGTTAACTAGCAGAACGGCAGTGTCGTGACGTCATTAATGGTAGGTTTAGCGCTGAAACAAACACGGTGACGTAACAAAACATTGTCTAGTGATTACAATTTGACCAATCAAGATTATAAGAAGCATATCTCCTGTGGAGATATGGAGATATCGCAGGAGATATCGCAAATTATAGTGCCAGCGATATCTCCTACAAAAGCCTTTAATGGATGATATATATATATATATATATATATATATATATATATATATATATATATATATATATATATATATATATATATACACAAAATAGCATCTCACCGGGTCAAAGTTCGAAATGCACTTATCTTTTAATATCGCAGTTAGTATCACGATACCTGCCATTGGTGATATTTGTGATTGTTTTTTCGTGCAAAATGTTGTTTTATCTGGCCAGTAATTTAATTTGAACTAGTTTCAATGTACCGGCAGCTATTGTTCTTGAAACATGTGCGGTGTCCTACTACAATTGGAACTAGGGAAGTCATACGCGCCTCTAAATATGTCTGGAAACAGAAGCTGAATACTCATTTTTTCTTATTTACATTAAGGGTTGTAGTATACCTAAGGTGTATATTCTAATGAGCTCTGTCTGGTGTCAAGTTTGGTTTAGCGCACTAGTCCGGAGTGGCAGTCCTCTCCAGTGGAGGATCTCCTTGGGAGTGGCTGTCCTCCTACAGACGAGGCACCAGATAAATATTCATGAAATGAACCACTATTTTGTCAAACGTCCATACGACTCTGTGTTGTGCGGAGATGCGGCCCTGATCATGTGTTGAGGTTTTGTCGTTTAAATTAAAGGCACTGGCTGCAGTGTAAATAGTTTTGTCTATCAATCTTTATTTCCCTTTAAAGGGACATTCCTGAGTTTTCTGCAAGTTTTTAGGATGTGATCGACAAACCGAGACTTTTTAACGATTGTAATTATATATCAAATATATTTTTCTGCATAAAATATTAGTGGCTGTATATTAAACGTGTTTCTGATCGTTCTAATATTTGTACTAGTTTAAATTTCAATTTATTTCCTAAAATATATTTTGTTCGTACGGAAATTATTTGAAGACAAAATCCAGTTTGTGCTTCTTACAAATATTAAGACGACCACACATTGAACATACAGACACTGATATTCTAAACAAGAAAATATATTTATCAATTAAGTTTAATCGTAGAAATATTTTGTTAGTCGGAAACATCTTACAATGCAGCAAACTCAGGAATGTCCCTTTAAGTTACACATTACTAATCGCTTCTTGATGAAATTGTCAATTTTGTCAAATCCAAAGTGTTTCTGATCATCCAGGTGTTTGTAATAACTTAAAAATGTAATTCACGCAAAACAGAAGAGGTATGTACTTTGGGAAACTGCCGGTCAGTGACTAGAACCGCTGGCCTGGACGAAGTTCCCTAATGGCAACGTCCAGCTAAATTGATTTGCTAACTTTTACTTTGATTTGTAATCATGTCTTCAACTATATGCCAGTGGAAAATTACAACCATATAATTTAATTAGCTATGTTTGGACTATTAATTTATAGTTATTCATTACAAATAAAAATAAATATAGAAATGAAGGAAGGAATGTTTAACGACACTCTAGCACGAAAAATACATCGGCTATTGGGTGTCAAACTACGGTCATTAAATATATAGAAACGTATGATATAGCATCTTTAAGTTGGTGTAAGCTAAAGTTAAAGTTTATTTTGTTTAAAGACACAGTCTTAGAGAAAACCCGATATATTTTTCCATTAGTAGCAAGAGATCTTTTACCTGCACATTCATAGACAGGACAGCATATAGTACCAAAGGCGTAGCGCCCATTACGCACAGGACGCATGTGCGTAATGCAAAATAATCCGGGAATAGGTCGAGGCTGTCTATAATTGTTCTATAAAATATCCTTTTCCCTTTTGCAGTAATTAAGTTTTCCCAATAAAGCAATTCTGACCAATTGCCGAGCTCAAAAAGGCTCAGAATGCATCCACAGGCGTCCTGAGTTAAAAAAAATTCTCGGGGGGTGGGGGTGGGGGGCGGGGGGCAGAACACCTCCACCCCGCTCGGGCACGCCTTCGGCGTGCGTAATGCTAAAATATTTCTGGCTACGCCCCCAGCTCCGTATTCATAAACGTACTTAAGTCAATGTACGATACCTAAATACATACTTAAAGTACATAAATAAGTATCATACATTGACTTAAGTACATTTATGAATACGGAGCCTGTAGTACAGCCTGTGATATACCAGTGATGATGCATTGGTTGAGACGGAAGGGGGGGGGGGGACGAATTAGAGAATGGGTCCATGGAGGTTATCATATCCTAATGAACTGAACTGAATTTTATTTCAGTTCAGTTCAGTTCAGCTCTACCGACTGAGTTAGATCCCGCCCAGTAGGTGTAAACCTGAAACTATATGGGAAATCGTGTGAGCGTTGCGCATCAGATGATGCTAAAATTATTATGAAAGATGGTTGACGCGTCCAGGATTAATTGAATTTAAATAGTTTGTTTTAGAGACTATGTCTCAGAATTACCATTGCGTTTGACGCATGATGATGGCTGATTCATCAACGGACTGGGACGTCGCTAAATAAACAATAGTTTCCTTCCTGTTTATAATTATGGAATGATCAGCATACCGGCCTCATATTGGGGGCGGTTAACAAAAATAAATTGCGCACTTTTGGTTAAAAGCATGAAACTTGGCAAATATATACCTTGACCCATTACAAGCATTTTCAGATATGGACCCCTGGTGGCCAGTGAGTCTCTACAAATGACACACACACACACACACACACACACCCTTTATCTCGAAGTCGGGTAGATGCCGGGGTGTGAACCTGTGTTTCCTACCAGACTTAAGTCAGATGGCTTAACAAACTGATTTCAGAAATCAAGGAATTTATCGTCATCTCCAGTTCTCTGAATCAGGACCCGATTTTCAGCCGCTACCTAACCCATATCCTTCCTAGATTATCATAGATTCACTAATGCAAACACCAACATTTCAGTAATGCTATATATTTTTGAATTGTGTAATGTCCGTGAACATTTTTATTTTGTGCGCAAACATTTTTTAATAATGTTTTAGTATATTATTGGTACCAAAATATTTTGCTATTGGTAGTCTTTTCAGCTAAACTAGTGGCCTGCGGTAGATGAGTTTGAAGCGCGCGGGATCATACTTGATTATGTTTGGTATTGGAAACTAGGCAGCGACACTAATGGGTGAGATAGGGAAAAGTGTCCGAGTACTAAATCTCCTCCAATAGATTAGTACTGCAGAACCATCGGGGTTAATGACTCCAGGAACCATGTCATGACATCCCAGCTTTAAAATAATAGAACAATATTATGTACAATGATCCAGAATTCATCTAAGCGTATAACAAATTCAGGAACCTATCAGTGGAGCATGCCTCTGGTTAAGGTCATTCAGTTCTCTCCACAGTCATCACGCAACATCTGAAATTCAGACTTCTCGCTGACAAGTCTGTCTTGAGATCTGTAAAATTAGATTGTCTATCATTTTAAACACAAGTAGAGGACTCGAAATAGCCGCCTGCGAAAAGCAGTTCATTGGTTAGACCCAGCACGTGCTAAAACCTCCCCAAAGTCCCAGGTCATTTCTTTAAAAAAAAAAAATTGTTCGATTATCTCATCTGCTATTTAGCTCGTAATTCTTATATGTTATAATTCCATAATACTCTCAAATCCATCACAGAGGTCTTATTTTTTCACACACTATCCCACACCCTCCCCTCCCCTCCCCTCGTGTTCTCTTTTTTCCTAGAAGGGCGTATAGTTTTCTTAACAGGATATAGCTCTTTTGACCGGCTATCATAAATAAGCACAGTACAGCCCCACGTCCCTCGAGTAAATTTTTTATCCGTTACTGACTATCGCCTGTACTTGTAAATCGATTAGCACCGAAGCCAAATGTCTGAAAATCGTTAGGTTACGTAACTGACTTCCTCGAGAAGGAACTCCTGGTTCAATTATAGATCATTTTGCCAATCTTTCTATGTCTCTTTCTCTTCCATCAATCATTCCATATTTCCCACGTCTTGTTACTCAAAGGATTTCAGACGAAACGTACACATTTTAACTCAAATTAGACGGAAATCATCAAAAGGACAGTCACGTGACCCTTGTAACCGATATAGGCACGCGCGCGGTGAAATGTGATCGCTTATTCGATCAGATGACAATAAAATCCGACACGCAATTTGAATCTTCTTTTGAAGTCCTCGCTAAATGCCTCGGTGACAGATTCGGAAAACAAATCGGGTGAGCCCAGCTTCGGCCGACCTTGGGATCAAGCAGAGACAAGTATTGCGCGTCGTGTGGAGAGAGGAGGGGGGATAGATTCCATTCCTGGAGATAAATTCGGTCTGTCATTAATTAACGCTATTTGATTAATTCTACAATGGCCGCTACTCTAGTTGTGCATTGAGAGGCTCCGTCGTGATAAAGTTATTGACGTGCAGACTTCGTATTGATTCGCGCCATTTCCCTGTGTCGTCTGCGGGCAGTCTGCCCGTCTGTTCAATAGCGGCAAAGGTCATGTCTGTCTCTTTGTCTGTTCTGTGTGTCTGTCTGGTCCTTCCTCCCTCTCTCTCTCTCTCTCTCTCTCTCTCTCTCTCTCTCTCTCTCTCTCTCTCTCTCTCTCTCTCTCTGATGATTAATGAATCAATGTGCTCCAGTGGTGTCGTTAAACAAAACAAACTAACTTGTCTCACTTTTATCTCTCTCTCTCTTTCTCTCTCGCTCTCTCCAACTCTCTCTCTCTCTCTCTCTCTCTCTCTCTCTCTCTCTCTCTCTCTCTCTCTCTCTCTCTCTCTCTCTCTCTCTCTCTCTCTCTCTCTCTCTCTCCTGTAAATATCAAAATAATTGCATACACCAAATAATCGGAGACCAAATAATCGGAGTTTAAGATATGCTGAGGTGTCATTTCTTGTTCTGTTTGAGAGCTAAAGGCTCATATACAGTGACTGAATGCGTGCATGCGTACGGTCCAACTGTCCAACTGCGGCTTGTATTTTGGGACGTATACACCATAGTATACACATCGCACGCATTCAGTCTGAACGCTTTCACTGAAACTAAATGTATTTCGATTTATTTTTATTTTTACCACACCGTACGCAAGCGCCGCTTCCAGTCTGTATGAACCTTTAGACTCTTGTAATTGCATCCGGTACTCGCCTTAGTCAGTCAGACTATCACACACGTGGGAATATTTAATGTTTCGCTTTATTTTTAGAAAAATACGTAGTACGCATGACATTTTGGTTGGAATATAATGTAGATGGTGTTTCATAATGCATCAGTTAATTTCTTTGTAAAATGTCAGCATTTAGGGCAAATTTCAAAGACGATATTGATCTTATAAAAACAATAAATGTCATGATGGATGGGGTTTTTGTTTTGTCGAGTTTCGTTGTTTGTGGTTTTTCTATTTTTTAATCCTATTTGAGATGTATTTGGAACCCATCAATAACTGCTGACAAGAGGAGTAAGACCAATATTACCTTCAGTGTTAGAATTGTCAAAACAGTAACAACATAACAGGAATTACAGCCTTTCTCTTAAAGGTGCTATATCGAGTTTTTCTTTAATATTATATTTCTTTTATATTATATTTTCTTCTTTGTTTTCTTTTTTCTCTCTTATATTATATTTAAGCATTTATATTAGTTCGTCCATTTGTTTTATATACTTGACGCGTCATTCTTCTATTTCAATAAGATAAATTGTTCAGTCACGGTCACATTAAAACGCGGTTTTAGTGAATGTCCATTTTCCACCCGTGTACTATGCACAAAGAAAAGATTTTAAAATATATTTGGGAACTAGTTAAGTCCAATGCCACTAGTTAAAGGTACTTGGCCCTCAACATAATTTGAGAACTATTTCTGTAAACTATTTACAGTTTCTTACTTGAAATACTATTCTATGCAGATATGTGTGTGCATTATTCAGTCGGGAATTGAACTGTAAAAAAAAAAAAAAGTTTCTGGCGCTGGTACTGTCGCGTGCTATGAAGTGGCAATCCTCCTACAGACGGAATTGGAACCATTTATGACGATTATGACACACGGTTTAAAGATGCACGGAAATGGATAACCTAAACAACAAATTCTAAGTAATGTCTGATTTTAATTATCAGAAAGGGCTTTAATCGTAAAAAAAAAAATAGTGTTTAAAACTAGGTGTCACGGGGATCCTACAATACCCGTAACTGGATGAAACACGATTATCCAAATATCTCTCCTAACTGTATATCTATTAGATCTCTCTGTATCGAGCAGTATTTACCCGAGTGGCTCGTCTAGGTATGATCAGAGATAAGATCTTATATAAAGTATATATTATTATAGCACGTTTAGTTCACTAGAAAACACAACAAAACACAATACACTTTGGAATCTGTATTAACCTACGCTGACAAATGTACTGCCGCAGTAGTTAATTAATAACATCTATAATAACAACCCAGAACTGATCACTTAATTAGTTAATCTCTAGGTGTCTAGTTTACACAATATGGTAATCACTTCACCGTGACACAACACCCACACGTGTGATAATTGAGAAACGCTAACACACACACGTGTGATAATTGAGAAACGCTGCCAGGGGAACTTAATTAATAAAGGAATTACAACTCTATTCCTATCTGGTTAATTTTTAATTAACCCTTAACTACTCATTCAGTAACCTTGTAATACAGACTTAATACTGGTACCTATCACAATAAAGACAATAACCTACAGTTTACCTAGGTCCTCTAGGATGACTGGCTAAGCTTTTTATAATTAATTAGGACAGTGAGCCTACAGATTACTGCGTCGGATGACCGGCAGCACCGTCTAAATAATATTGGTATAATACAGTATTAAAATATTTAAAGTCACATCAATCACATCAAGGTTATACACAGAGCAGAAATAAAATTATTTACCAGTCCGGACGGACAGCGATCCCTGGAAGCCTTCCTATGTTTCTCCCCGATATCTCTAAAATCCTAGCTATTTATTCAAAACTCTCAGAGACAGCGAATATCGCCTGGGGGCACAAGGCGGTACCTCACGTATCATCTGAATTTCCACAGCGACCAAGACGGCATATCTTTCTCTTAGATCGCCAGACTCAATGACGCCAAGTCGCCAAATCACGGTTGTAAAAACCGCACTCGCGGAGGTATTACGTAACTACTGGCCACATGGCTCCGCAGCTGGGCTGGGTGTGTATTAGAAGTACAGCTCGACGACCGTCGCGCAAAGGTATCACGTAACAAGTTGCCCACCTGGGCTAAGTGCATTTGGAACTGCACACGGCCTTCTAAAACAATTAATATCGCCACAGGCGAAAAGAAATTAAGAGCATGTACCGTCACACTAGGGTCTGTCATTTTAACATATATGGCGATTGTAAATCTGCCTTTAGGATATCAAAAACCGTATCTCTACACAAGACTGATTCCCAAAGAAGTATGATAGAGTCGTGAGGATATTCAAGAGATCTGAATCGTATCCACGATATATGTGCTAATGTGCTGATGTGTCATTAAACGAACATTCTTTTCTCTGCGTCTTTGCTTCCAGGGGCGTGACGTAACCCAGTGGTAAAGCGTTCGTTTGATGCGCGGTCGGTGTAGGATCGATACCCGTCGGTGGACCCATTGGGCTATTTCTCGTTCCAGCCAGTGTTCCACAACTGGTGGGTGTAACAAAGGCCGTGGTATGTACTATCCTGTCTGTGGGATGGTGCATATCAAATATCCCTTGCTGCTGATCGAAAAGAGTAGCCCATGAAGTGGCGACAGCGGGTTTCATCTCTATTTATCTGTGTGGTCCTTAACCATATGTGTGACGCCATATACCCATAAATAAAATGTGTTGAGTGCGTCGTTAAATAAAACATTTCTTTCTTTCTTTGCTTGCACAACTATTTCAGACTGAGTACAATAGGATACATTATGTCGGAACAGAGCTAAGCGAATAATAACACAGATTTCTCCTATTGATTTTCGCCTGAAGCTGATCTAAGTTAATGTCGTTTGTATCAAATGTGTCTGGATTCTAGTAGCCAGGTCCCTAACCTGATCAAACGTAAAAATACCCTCTCACAAAGGCAAACTGGGTGTGTTTGGTACCCGGGGTACGGCCTAATATAATTTGGCTCTCCTTTTGCAGAAAACAAATCTCAACTCCATCCAAATGGCAGTACGTTCTGATGTTGGGGTAATGCTCACTCACTGACGTTTTTGAATTTAAAGACTGACATGTTTGTCCTAGAAAGAAAACAAACAGGGGCGGATCCAAAAATATTTTGCAGGGACACTAACGGGAAAAAAGCATATAGACCAACTCGTCAAAAACAGCACATATCCGATTGAAAATAAATAATATGAAGAAAATAGGGGGAATTTCAAAATGTTTTTTGGGGGGCGGGTCCCCTGGTCCCCACCCCAAACTTGGATTCACCTCTGAAAAGGCATCAAGGATCTCTAAACCGTGTGTCATAATCGTTTTGTACATGTATACGGTTATCCTTCTTTTCTAAGGCGAGCGATTGTTCTCCCGCACCATCGCACTTTTAAACTGAAATTGAGATGAGCGAAAATAACACAAATATTCTCCAACCAATCCGAACTAAATTTAGAGGAGTGGTCTATTGCTATCCTGGACGATACAAACGTAATAGAACGTATTTTATACACTGATTTTTAAAAATAATAATGTCGTTTTGCATAACTTCCATGAGGGATTGTCGAGTGTAGTTTGCAGTCATATCTCACGTGTTGCACTTGCGCAACGGTTGTGATATAATTGCAAACGTCACGAGATGAGATATAAATCATATTTGACCCAAAACATGAAATTTTCTATTTGTTATATAACTTTTGACAATTTACTTTTATTTTTAAAATGCCAGAAGCAAAATAGTTCCGGCTTTCTTACAGTGAAGATAACACTTTCTACTGTGACGATAACACATTTTAGAGTAAAAAACGTTTATTTCACTGATATTTTAAGATATGTTATATAATAAAAGTGTTTATTCAGTTCTTATAAAGGAAATGCACGAGGTGTTGTGATTTTGTATAATAATAATTTTGAGCTTGAAATACATAACACCAAGATGAACAACTTAGGCAATTTTATTGTTGTAGATATGACTATAGAAGGTGAAAGAATTATCCTTGCGAATATATACGGACCTAATATAGATTATCCTATTTGTTTTGCAAAATATTCTAGAATATATTGAAGATTTCGAAAACGAAAGTTATATATTATGCGGAGATTTTAATCTAGTATTAAACCAAACATTAGACATTAAGAATTATGTAAACGTCATCCATCCAAAATCACAGAAAAAGCTTTTGAAATATGTAGACGCACTTGATCCATTTAGCGAATTACACCCTCATTTAAAAAGATATACTTGGAGGGAAAAAAACAGTTAAACGAGCTCGGTTAGACTAGTTCTTGTTATCCAATAACCTAATGTCTTTTGTTGAAAATGTGTTAATTGAAAATATTTACCTAAATGGATCGAAGAAGGTGAAAAACCATCAAAATATGTTTGCAATTTAGAATCTAGAAATTATTGCAGTAAATTGACATTAAAATTACAATTAAAAATGGAACAGAAATTAATTATCAAGATGAGATTCTAAAAGAAACAAAAACCTTTTTATCAAAATTTATACTCCGAATCATCTACAAAACATAATAAGGACATCACAGAAATAATGTCTCAATTTAAATTTAATACCTTGACGGACAAGGAAGCAGAGGAGTTAGAGGGTGAAATAACATATTTAGAAGTATCAACTGTTCTTAAAAATATGAAAAATGACAAGAGTCCCGGTTCGGGTGGGTTTACAGCCGATTTTTTTTTCTAGAGTGATATTGGACAGTTTATAGTTCGGTCTATTAATTATAGTTACAGTAGTAAAGAAATGTCTAACGTACAAAAGTTAGGTATTATAATATGTATTCCTAAACCAAATAAACCCAAATAATTATTTTTTAAAATTGGCAGCATATAACTCTTTTAAATTGTACTTATAAAATGGCCTCTGGTTGTATTGCAAATAACAACTAAAAAGGTTCTTGATTAACAAAGATCAAACTGGGTTTATAAAAGGTTTATAAAGGGTAGATACATAGGAGAAAATACAAGATTTACGTTTAAACATTTTTATATTAAAAAATATCTTAGGTCAGGTCGTAGGGTTTAACGTGCACATTCGGAGCAAGCTGTTTTAGTGCACGCCTGTCATGGGCACAGGTTCCGATTTCGGCCGCTCCTCTGTCTAGGACAGGAAAGGGTTGGTGGTGGGTGGGAGTAGGGCCTCCACGAGTCAAAAATATCGGACACGAGTATTCGAGGGTCAAACTCGAACCGGACACGAGTACCTGACACTTATACTTACTGAGACTAAGGAATAAAGTAAAATAGCATTATGCATCTTAATCCCAGCGCCATTGTATTGCATTCCACACATCCGACTTTTGTTTTCCCTTCATGTCTCATAGCTCTATAATGCAAGCATATGGTCAAGTGACGTAAAAAATTTTTATAAAAAAATAAAAATAAATGAGAGTGCTCTTCCTGTGAAGGGACTCGAGTTTTACTGGACTCGGCCCGTGCCAGAGTACTCGAGTACTCGTAGAGACCCCAGGTGGGAGAGGGAACCGCCTGCGCTGTCAGATGCAAGAGAGCACCAGCAGCCTGACTGGGGTCGGTAACAGGCGGAGGGTGGGTTTGGCACTAAAATATCTTAAAACTGGTAACATAATGAACAAGGAGAGTTCCTAAAATACGAAGATTCCATAGCAACATATCACATACCTACTAATTTTTTGCAATATGCTTCATTAATAAATGCTACTAAATCCGTTATACATAACTTAAACAACTTAACGGATGATATTTTTTACATCATTACAAAAGCCCATTTTCACATTTAAAGGGACATTCTTGAGTTTGCTGCAATTTTTAAGATGTTATCGACTAAAAGAGACTTTTTATCCATTGTAAAAAGATATCAAATATATTTTTTGGCATAAAATATTACTGGATGTATATTAAATTTGTTTCTGATCGTTCTAATATTTGTACTAGGTTAAATTTTATTTTCTAAAAAAAATCTCGTACGTACGAAATTATTTGAAGACAAAATCCAGTTTGGGCTTCTTACAAATATTGAGATGACCAGAAACACATTGAATATATAGACAATGATATTCTAAACAAGAAAATATATTTAATATGTAAGTTTAATCGCAGAAATATTATATTAATCGGAAACATCTTACAATGCAGCAAACTCAGGAATGTCCCTTTAAACTAAGCATGTTGTTAAACGACAAAGGTGGCTGCAAACATATATACGATATACTAAATATTAGAATACTAATACCAAATGCACAAATAAAAGATGCAAATGAGAGATTTATGTATAATATACAGGAATGGGAAACGTTTTATACTCTCCATTTCCATAGTGTGAAAGATACATCTTTAGCATGTTTACAGAGAATCGACAAACACCGATTAACATAGACTCGGTTGATATTTTTCATATTAAAAAATACTCATGACAAATCACACACACACATATATATATATATATATATATATATATATATATATATATAGAAAGAGACAGGCAGACAGAGACACAGACACAGACACACACACAGAGAGAGAGAGAGAGAGAGAGAGAGAGAGAGAGAGAGAGAGAGAGAGAGAGAGAGAGAGAGGGGGGGGGGGTAAAGCAATTCTCAAACGAGTTTCATAAATTTCGTGTGGCATTCCAGCAAATGTTACCATTTATTTATTATCCACAAACTATGATTCTGAACAAACGTTAAATATGATTGTAATTTCTTAACAATCGGCGTTAATAACATTCAGCGATGTCAATTATAGTGACGTGGAATGATGTTAATTTCAGAAACCGCGACTGTCGCAAAGCTTGCAGACGCAAAGGCGACTTGTGACGTCAGTAGTGTGCTTATAACACTTTTCATAGTATTGTTATGATCCAGGCAATAAAGATAGCGAGGGCAAAATACGACATAAAATGGTTAACTTAAATTTTAGAAGAAAACTTTTCGAAATCAAACAAATTATTAACAGTTGGATGAAACGGATTATCACCCTACTTGGTAGAATTGTAATAATCAAATCATTATTAATTTTTAAACTCTGTTGTCGTTTTCTTACATTACCCAACCCACCAGGTCTGGTGCTTATAAGACTTTTAGAGTTTGGACTCGAGACTCTAATAAGATTCTGAGACAGTAATGTCATGGCAACGGCATACACATTGTATGCGTGACGTCATTAAAGATTGAAGGAAGGAAATGTTTCATTTAACGACGCACTCAACACAATCTGATTAAAATTAACTCTACTGGTCTCACCAGTAGATCTAACAGCATTGCATGGACTCCCATGTCCAGGTGACATTTCATCTATAAATAACAATTTAAATATCGACCAATTACACTTCGCCTTTTATAACGTTATTCGGGAGCATACAAATTCTAAAAATATCGGTCGAGACTATTTATGCAATAGGCGAACGTGTTAGTCAATTTCAACATTGAAAAACAGGGGGGAAATTGCAGTAATAAACTCAGGATTGTATACTAGTATAAACAGATTTTATGGCTATACCATCACAGTTTTCGTTTTCGTCTTGAAACGAATTTTATATAAAATTTTATATTGAAATTAGTTTCTGGCATACTTCGTAATTCACCCGAATCATTTCGTATACCCCCGAATGTTTTCAAATTCTTTTTAAATCACTGGCATGATTTTGCAAGTAATGTTTTGATTGGTCGAATGAAAGGTCAACTAGGGGCTGCTGTTAGATCCACATGTAATAGTGGAGCTAATTTTAATTAGATTGTACTCAACACATTTTATTTATGGTTATATGGCGGTAGTCATTAAAGACTGAGTCTGGACTCTAAACGTTTTATAAGCATAGGCCCAGGTGACTTTTTTAGTGAACTTAATACGATCCTTTTTAAATTTGTGTGGAATGGAAAGTCAGATAGAATTAAAAGAGATACTCTGTGTAAATCAGTCCAAAAGGGATGTCTTGGTATGTTGAATATATTTAATTATGTGAAATTGTTAAACATCACATGGATACGTAAGCTCCTTAGTCAAGAATCAAGATGGAAGTTTTTACTGATAAGAAGTTACCCTCAACTTGAAAATTTCAGGGTCATACCCTCAGTGGGACAGGGAGGGCAGTTGCCCCCTGAGAATCTCACCTTTTTTTTTACTCCAGAAAATAGCATACACATCTCAGGGTTTAATTTGTATAGTGTTTCATTTGTTTATAAAAAGTAGTGCACCCCCCCCCCCCCCCCCCCCCCGGATTTTGATCAGGGTACGGCCCTGAATTTAGCTATTTTGGGAAATGACTACTCAATATTATAATTTGGAAAGATTGTTTAATAGCATATGATAATTTTGTGCAAAAAATACAAGAGACAGAATATAGAGATTACTTGTCTGAACCCATTTTCGTCAATAATAACATTAGAATTGGCTTTAAAAATGTTGTCAAGCACAGCTGGTTACAGACGGGTATAGCACAAGTTTGTGATTTGTATGACGAGAATGGGAACTTTCTTTCACTGGAAGTTTTTGAAGATGTGTATGATATTAATGTCTCCTTTTTGGACTATTTTGGAGTTGTTCATGCTTGTAAACATTAAGAATTTTAATTTCAAAACTGAACACACTAATATATCTTTAGATGGTACTCCAGTTTTTCGTAAACTGCTTTCTGTGAAGAAAGGCACAAACCCATATTATTATGTTTTGGAATCATCGGTGATTAGTAATAAGGATAAAGTGAAATGGGAAACTTAATTTGGAACTGAACTCAAATGGTCTAAAAATTTCGCAAAACCTTTTAAAACAACTCTTGAAATTAAGCTCTGATGGTTTCAATACAGAACACTAAATAGACTATTAACAACCAACACCTTTTTATATAGAATTAATATAGGAAAGGGAAACATTGTTACATCTGTTTTGGGAGTGTAAAATTGTTAACAAATTTTGATCAAATGTTATGCAGTGGATTAAGGCAAATTGTATCCATGCAAATAAGATGAATCTCTCTGAAGAACTGGTTATTCTTGGCATAAAATCGTGTATCAGTGTAAATAACGAATGCTCACAATTAATTTCCTGCAATACCGGAGTCCGCCATGGTGAAAATCTGTCACCTGTCCTATTTCACTTTATTTAAATGACCTAGAAAACCACCTACTAAATTCTAATTGCTCAAAGGTAGTCACCGCTATAGATGAACACGATGCTTCCTAAACATCGGTGTCCACTTACTTTATTTCCTATACTTCGACGATACTGCACTACTAGCAAAAAATGGAAATAGTGGAAAAAAAAAATTAATGGAAATGCAAATAACTATAAAAAAAAAAGTTTCTTGAAAATATTAAAGAATACAAAATATTTAGGCTTAACGTTCACAAAGCAAAACAAATTTAAAATAACAAAACAATTTTTAACTCGGAGTGCAACTAAAGCAATATATTTAGTTTTATCTAAAGCCAAGGATAACAGTTTACCAATTGATTGCAGGCTTAAACTATTTGACTCAGTGGTCCTCTCAGTACTTTTGTATGGCTGTGAAATCTGGGATTCGAAAATGTGGACATAATAGAAAATATGAATTTTCTTAGACCATTATTGCCGGTAAAAAAGGGTACGCCTATTTTTATGTTATATGGGAAACTTGGTAGAACGCCACTAAAACTAATTATAGATCAAAGAATTATAGGATTTGGGACACGTATAGTTAAAGGTAAATCTACAAAAATCTCTCATTTACTTCTTAATTATATGATAAAAGACTATTGTAAACGGGCACATCTATAACTGGCTAAAAAAAAAAACTTAATACGCCTGTTAAACAATCTTAGGCATGTCCGATATTTATATGTCGAAAAATTCCTCATCCATAAAAATAAAAACTGAGCATGTTAAACGAAGGCAATTAGATCAGTATTTACAACTGTGGCATAACAATATCGAGTCTACATCCAAAGGCAAAACATATTTTATTTTTAAAGGGACATTCCTGAGTTTGCTGCATTGTAAGATGTTTCCGACTAATAAAATATTTCTACGAATAAACTTACACATTAAATATATTTCCTTGTTTAGAATATCAGTGTCTGTGTATTCAAGGTGTTTCTGGTAGTCTTAATATTTGTAAGAAGCCCAAATTGGATTTTGTCTTCAAATAATTTCGTACGTACGAAAAAATATATTTTAGGAAATAAAATGAAATTTAACCTACTACAAATATTAGAACGATCAGAAACAGGTTTAATATACAGCCACTAATATATTATGCAAAAAAATTATATTGAGTATCTAATTACAATCGTTAAAATGTCTCTGTTAGTCGATGACATCTTAAAACTTGCAGCAAACTCAGGAATGTCTCTTTAAACAAACTTCAAATTTGGAAAAATACTTTATTAAATTATCCGAAAAACTGTGGACCATCCTTCTGAAATTCAGAACATTTAATCACTATTTACCCATAGAAACAGAACACTGGGGCCCCAGTCAAAAACAGATTACACACATTGTACGAAGAAAATTATATTGGAGATGAATATCGCTACTTATATGAGTGTAATTATTTTATGAATACACGCAAAAGGCTTATAAAGCCATATTATTATTTTTAAAAATCTTGCACACTTAAATTCAAAGAACTGTTTAATTGTAATAGCATAAGCATCATCCGTAAAATGTCAAAATTAATTTCTGAAATTACAAGTAAATTCAGTAAACCATAGATAAACATCTTCAATATCATTTGATACTTTTAAAAGTACTGACTTGTAAAAAATCTCTCTGCTATATTTGAATGTCTTGTCACCATGTGTCTTCATTTTTAAAATGTGTATATAGCTATTTTGAATTATGTTTCAGGCCCGTAGGACGGATTTTCAAAGTGGGTGGGGGAGGACTCATTTTTATGGTTGTTCTATCGTCAGGTTTCCGTATTAGCATTATAATACATTTTAAAGTCCCGAAATAAAAACTGCCGATGTTTGTATATATTCTACAAAGAACTTCTGTTGTCATCTTGTCACTGAAAATAACTACTGTACAATAATTTCTCATTGCTGGCGTTTGACCGCCTGAATGTATTGAAATAAAGTTTCAAGTTTCAAAGTATAATTCTTCAGTTTCATAACGCTGGCAGATCGGCAACGTTTGATGGCATGTAATTCAAGTTATAATCTGAATATTTCACAAGATAAATGAATATTTCTTGTCATTAGGGCCTATGCCACTTTGAAACTGCCCCTTTAACTTCAATAGGCTAGTCTGCTGTGAATCTCTGACATTTCATTTCCAGTTTAAAATTTCTTTCATCAGAAGCAGAAAGTGTTTAATCTAAACATTCGTTTGAAAACATATACTATGCACTTATGAGGTTTTAATATAAAGTACTTCTTTATTTTTGGTTTGTTGCTAAATAAATAAATTATCAAATTCACACTATTTTCCATGACAGTTTTCATTGATAATGTTTTAGACCTGCTAAAATAGAAACAAATATGCGAGACAGAAGCTATAAAAACATATCTCACTACTTGGTTGTTAGAAGTGACATCGGCCACACAAATCTGACGCATTTATTTCTGTTAAAGAAGGAGCCTCGTCAGTCTGAACATTGCCAGTGTACACTGACTGTGCGCCACACTTTGGTGGAATGTGATCATTTGAAACCGACGAGAAAAGCTATATTTGGTGAATGAAATGTAGTAGAATCTTTTAAATTCCATTCAGAATTAATTTTTAAATTTTAAAAACATTTGTATTTCTATATAAAGCTTTAAATTATTTACACATTCATTTTTGTATTGTATCAGCACTTTACGCTGTTTTTACATAATAATCTATATTTAATGTAAATAATCATATTAATTTACTTACCTTTGTCTAACACACAATAGCCTACCTGGTAACATTTGAAACAGATACAGAGAAATGGAACATCTTGCTGAACCGAGTAAAAATCAATTTCAGCCTGTCGCAGCCATATCTTTGACCTTCTGTAATATCACAACGTTTAGTACTTCTGCAGCTTTCGTGGAAATATAAAGTTCCTTCATTTTAATCATTGTCTGGTGTGTTATATTTACAATTTCTGATACCCTTTCCATATAAGTAAGAAGAAATCCTATCTGGGTACACGTGATAATTTTTGGTGCGTGCAATATCAATTATGTACAATAATATATTATTAAACGGACTGTTTTGAACAATACCTTTCCCCCAGTACAAATAATTATTATTTGATTATCGTCTTGGATCATGTCACACATATATATGTTGAACTTTCATTTTATTTATATTATATGGCACCGGTATACTGTATTAAGACATTTTTACATATTAAAAAAAAAAGTTTAATAAAGCTATAGGGTAAATACTAAATTAGCAAAAAATAATTTTAAAAATAACAACGAGCAATTAGCTATCAGCAACGAGCAAATAGCAACGAAAAAACAGGAAATTGCAATCAGCATGTCATCGCCGGTATTCCATAGATTGTCGAAGTCTTCAATTTAGAAAGATAAAAATGTTTGTCAATTTACCGATCGACTGGTCCGCTGTTGTATTCGATCAACACCATTCATCTGAATGTTGCAAAACGTAAAACGCAACAAGTGGACAGTCTGTTATTTTGACAGAAGAATGTTCTAAGAAATCGAAAATGAGTAGAAGTGGTGCGGAAATGCGGGCAAGGTACAGTATATATTTGGTTAGCTATAGTACTAGCTTGAACTACTTTATCACTTAATTTTGAAAACTCGGAAAAGTCTAACATTTAATACTTTTAAAGATTTTAAGTAATTTAATAACATTACGCGCTTCTTACGATCAAGTAGTGACATGCCTGCACTTAAGGGCGACGACAGTCACTTTTTGGACCCTTGTTTTTGCTTCGTACATAGGTATCCCCAAACAATAACGTTAGATGTGTTACAGCAACATTATATTATATGTAACTATGGTATTTGGCAAGGCTTCCGAATATTCTAGCATTCAGTTCATTCACTGATTCAGGCTTAGGTTTAGGGTTAGTGATAGGGAGCCTGGCGATCTCGCCCCGTGTCGATCTCGCCCTGGCGAAATCACCCCTGGCGAGTTCGCCAGGACTTATTTTCATCGTTAGGCGAAGTTATCATACATATTAGACTTGCTAGAAGACATATATTACAACATATATTATAGTATATATCGGGGACCAGACAACTCGGACCGGGGGACATCTCGGCCACGGGGCCGAGTTATTAGACTGATAGACAGGGCATGCTGTGACACATTATATGCGTGTTAAGTATGATAGTTGGCCATGTCGTAGTGTCGAAGTATTGTACTATAGTAATAATAATGCATTATACTGATAGATACCGCTAACTATATGGTCACCATTAAGAATGACAATTGTTTATGTCGTAGGCGCATATCGTAGTGTCGGATGGGTTTCTAGAAGTATTGTACTATAGAAATAACGCAAAAGACATCATTTTCCAAATTCCCACATTTATTACATTAAATACATACGCACATATGTACGCAAAAAAACCAACAGAACACATATACATAAATAGTTATAATAAAGAAATAAAACACCAGTCACCAAAAGAACATAGAAATAAAACGTCCAACAAAAAATAAAAGTCAGTGTGCAACAGGGGCGTACAGCTTTCCACAGGCAGACAGGAATCTCGAAGTGGACACTTCACCATCTTTGTTCGAAAATTTTCCCCTGCAGATTCCTGAAAGCCTTCCTCTGTCGTCGTCGCATCTTCCTCTCTGGGACGAACCGGCATGTCAGAGAAACCAGCCTGGCTTCAGTGTGGAGCATGGGAACCAACTTGTAGAAGGGAGGGGCTGTTCCAAGGGCACGGTGGTTCAGTCGGTGATGCCAGCCCTCCACATCGTTGTTGGTCCTCACACTCTGGTTGAAGACTGACCAGGCGTTCACAGACCACACGCTGCTCCTCATCCACATAGTCCATGAGGGTCACCAACAATTTATCAATTTAACAAAAAACAAAAAACACTTTCTTTTATTTCTGTGAGAATACTTTAATTTAAAAAAACAACACTTGTTCAACAATATTATTCAACAATAGACAAGATTGTCCATGTGCCGAGTTGTCTCGCGGTGGGCCGGGTTGTCTCAGAACTCTGGGCCGAGCTGTCTCGACGTGGGCCGAGTTGTCTCAGAACTCTGGGCCGAGCTGTCTCGATGTGGGCCAAGTTGTCTCAGAACTCTGGGCCGAGCTGTCTCGACGTGGGCCGAGTTGTCTGGCATTCTATATATCTACTGTCATTATCAGCATGTTTTTGTGCCAAAACTACAGGGTTATACCGCTTATACTACTATTTTTGTGTTGGGACACGCTGTGGCGAGATCGCCATATTTACTTCCGTGTTGCATGTCTGTTTAGCGAAGTCGCTAGTACATTATAACTCAACAATATTCAAATTACAAGCAGTTTAATGTTTACTTCATTAAGTAAATACATGTGCAGTAGTCATGTCCTAACACAAAAATAGTAGTATAAGTGGTCTCTTTGTTTTGACTTATTTTATTGAGAAAAATAAAAGTTCACAAGAGCTGTCCTCAGCAAGATTGGCGTCTGGCTCTTGTCAGAGGCGGCTCCCAATGGGAACGTGCTTGAACAGTTATCTGATGGAAGCACGTAAATAAATTTACCTGACCTGAAGATTGATTGTGCAACTATCAGAAGTGACACAAAAACATTTATTTTTTCTTTTAATAAATAACTTTTCATTTGAGTTAAGTTGTTTTGTTGGGGTTTTTTGTCTTATTTACTATTCTTCAAATAAAATTCAATTATGGTGCCGTTTTAGCCATCGTAGGTTCCGTTTTAGCCATAAATTTCGGTGCCGTTTTAGCCAACGCAGGTTCCGTTTTGTCCAATTTGGTTCCGTTTTCACTTGGTGCCGTTTTGGCACGGTTCCGTTTTAGTTATAACCCAAGTGGTATAAACCTGTAGTTTTGGCACAAAAACATGCTGATAATGACAGTAGATATATACTATAATATATGTTGTAATATATGTCTTCTAGCAAGTCTAATATGTATGATAACTTCACCTAACGATGAAAATAAGTCCTGGCGAACTCACCCGGGCGACTTCACCAGGGCGAGATCGACATACTTAGTGATAGTACTGTATTAGCATGCATGCTCATGATGCTGGAACGTTCAGAAGTCTTTCCCCAGAATTATAAAAAATATCAACCTGTAAACCGCATTTTCTGCTTGTTATAGAATTTTTACAGGGATCAAGGTTAGTAGACCAGGTTTTATTTTAATGTGGCGAAGCACTGTAATAATATAGCTAATTTTGAATTTGAATGACATCAATATTCCAATGACATCACTTTGCATCTCCTTATAATGAATATAGCTAATTTTGAATTTGAATGACATCAATATTCCAATGACATCACTTTGCATCTCCTTATAATGACTATAAACTGGATACATGACGTTTCCATTTTAAGAATGCTGGAAAAATTCCAGTGCAAAATTGCTATTGAATTTTTTTTTTTTGAACAGTACGAATGCACCAGAATGTGTTTAAAGAAAATCTTTTGATTAAAAAATTGTACCTTTTACGAAATATGGATTTCAAGTGAAATTACAGTAAGATATGCTATATTTATTGTATACGAAGCCAAAACAAGGGTGTGAAAAGTGACTGTCGTCGACCTTAGTTCATCAAGATAAATGTCTCTGGCACGATATTTATTATTGTGATGTTTATTGCTGTGCCATAACGTTTATCAAGGTACACAGCAGTTCTCACAACCAGTAGTTGCCACCAAGTCACAGTTATGCCATAATTACAATAAGTGTTCATATGGTTGTGAGGCAAACATCAACAACAGTTAATGTTAAATCAGCTAAGTAGGAATCAAAGTACACATTGTAATTAATGCATATAACAGTAACTGTGAATGTAATTAATTCATTACTGTGACTTGGTGACAACTGCTGCTTGAGACAACTGTCTCGTACTAGTATGCACATTGGCTACTAGATGTTAAACACGGGTAAGCATACTGAATTACGAATTTTGCATATTAATTGAACAAGAAAACAACAAGAAACAAGCAAATGCATGATCATTTACATGTGTACATGTATATATGTAACTAGTACAGGTTTGTTGAAAAGACCCAGATTCAACATTTACTTATACATATATATACATGTCATGTACAGGGCTGGCCATATTAAAAACATTTCAATGGCCTGCTGGGAAAGTAACTCTCAAATTTTACTTGCCCACAAAAGAATTAACTCATCCCAAAATGTAAGCAGCTTAAATCAAAATTAAACTGTACGTGTGAAACAATTTCACATCATATAAAGCACTTGTAAGCACTGTGTTACTAAATATGTTTATTTCCTTTAATTTGTGAAATTGTGAATGTATCTATCGTCATGAAGGAAAATTGGAAATGAGTTTATGATTTTTTAAAAACATTAACACTTTACATCAGAATGACTTGCTCAACCAATTGAAGTCTGTGAATGGCCTCACAGTCTTGGCCAAGCTTTGAAATGACAGACGACGCTTGCTGCAGACTACAGAATTAAAAAAATTGCAAGTGTACAAAAGGGATAAAGAGGCAGTTTGTGTTCGGAAATTGTGGTTGCTTGGCAGATGATTGAATTGTTAATTTTGACATCCAAGCAATTTTTTACTTGTCTGGGGGAGAGCGGACGAGTACTTTTGGCCAGCTATGCATGTACCTGTATGTATATTTGTTGTACAATTTATTCATTATAGAACAGTAATATTTATTTTGTTTGTAATATGAAAACTACATGGTGAATGTAATTTGATTTTTTTTTTCTAGTGCCTCTCAGTTCAAAATGATTCAAGATCGAATGAATGCAACAGAAAATCATTTGGGACAGATATGTGATACGATGTCATCATACACTCGAAAAACTGCTCATGTCAGAGACAAAGGTAGAAAATCTAAACTTTCAATATTTTCTTACTACATGTTATGTTTGTCAGTTATGTCTTGTGGTGGTCCAGGGCCCCGTTCCACGGAGCGATCTTAGCCCTAAGATCACCTTAAGTGAAGATGTTAGCTGTGCAGTTACGGTGAACTTAGGGCTAAGATTGCTTTGTGGAACATGGTCCAGGGCCCTGTTTTACAAAGCGATATTACAACTAAGATCACCTTAAATGCACAGATTAATTATCGTGGCATGGTTTTGATGTGCTTCTAGGTTTCGCAAGCTATAAAATTTGTATATGGAAATAAATATTCATACATGTACTGTGTACCATGTGAATCAAAAGATGTCTACACTTACAGAAATACATTTTACATTCAGGTCTTTAGATGTCACTAATTTGGGCACAACAGGGACTTTTGTCTTTTCTGTGTGCAGGAAAGTCGTTTTAATTCAGTACTGTCATTAACAGCTGCTGTAGAGTTGTCAGAAATGCATTTCATAGTATTTTGATCTAATTTAATTAAACTTAACATTTCAGTGGTTTAGAGGTGAAATATTTTAAGGTCAGCATGTTTGTAGTTAATTTGGGCATATGTATTTTGAGCACACGGTTTATCGCCTAGGCTTTGATGCAATCTAAAGCCTTGACATTAACAAATATATTTGTTTTAAATAGATTAATTAATATCAACTTGAAATCAAATTAAAATAACCTCGTATCCAGATGAATTGTTTTGATACAAATTTGGTTTATCAGTAATATGATTATTTCTGATTTTCTCAGGTGATGATATCGCAAAAACTATGGCACGGTATGCTGACTATGAAACAATAAATATCACCTTGAAGAAGGCACTAGCTGAGTTTGCAGAGAATTTTTCAGCTGTCCAAGATTACCGGCAGGCAGAGGCAAATATTAATTTCTTAATTGTTTTCAGTCATAGCAACTTCTTTTAGAACTGGTGTTTATGACCGATGAAATAATGTATTACTTGAGTGATATTCAAAATGTTCATAAACACATAGCAGGAGTGTTTTGGGTTTTGTTTATATGTAAACTCTAGATTTATAGTCTAATGTGGTTTTAATTTGATTATTAAAGCTATTGTATGTAACTCACTATCTGATGATTTAAATAAAATGGTAAAAACAGTCTTAAAAATTAGATTTTAATTTTTTTTTTAAAGGATTCATTGTCATTTTATATTGGTCCAACCAGCCAAGTTCTGAATGAAATATTTATGAACGTTATATTTTCTGATTTTTATTTTATTTTTATTTTGTATATAAACTTCAGGTTACTCGTCTTGAAGCAAAAGTTGTGGAACCCCTTACTAGCTATGGCTTACTGTGCAAGCAGACCAAGGTTTGTACATGTAAACTGTCATCTATATCTTTGTACCGGCCTCGGTGGCGTCGTGGCAGGCCATCGGTCTACAGGCTGGTAGGTACTGGGTTCGGATCCCAGTCAAGGCATGGGATTTTTAATCGAGATACCGACTCCAAACCCTGAGTAAGGCTCAATGGGTAGGTGTAAACCACTTGCACCGACCAGTGATCCATAACTGGTTCAACAAAGGCCATGGTTTGTGCTATCCTGCCTGTGGGAAGCGCAAATAAAAGATCCCTTGCTGCCTGTCGTAAAAAGAGTAGCCTATGTGGCGACAGCGGGTTTCCTCTAAAAACAGTGTCAGAATGACCATATGTTTGACGTCCAATAGCCGATGATAAGATAAAAAATCAATGTGCTCTAGCGGCGTCGTTAAATAATACAAACTTTACTATATCTTTGTCTGCCAGTACATGCACTGCTGTATAACTGGTATATTGCAAAGGCTGTTGTATGAAAATGCCAAACATCCCTTGTTAAAAACCAAATGGAATCTGTGTTGCATAGGTGTGATTCTTCTCTCAATATTTTGCCTACGTTTGACATTTGTTTGTTAAACGACTGTTATGTAGTCATTAGCCATAATTAAAATATGATAGAACGTCAGTAACTAAAATTCCGTGGTTTTTTAAGCCTTAGTTTCAGGCTTAAACTACAGGTATTTTTCATCAAAATGTTTTATTATAGAGAGTTATCGCCCTTGAATTTAGGAGATGTGAAAATTTGTTGGGCCCAATAGGGGACATGTATTGCTTTAGCAGTTCTCTCTGTGAATGCTTGTGTGTGTATATATGATATATAATCCTGAAATTAATACACCTTTTTGTTGAGTTTAAATTGGTTTATGCTAGAGAAATGTTCACCACATCTCAAGTAACCTTTTGCTCAGCTGTTGGTTCATAGCAGTATTATTGCACAAGATATAACTGATATAGCGGTACTACACGTGTACTTTCCATGATAGATAGAGTAGCACAAACTATGACTTAATAAACCTGTTGTCGAAACAAACTATACAACATTAAAGCATCGATTGTACATTGTACTGATTTAACGATGGGATTAAAGATGATGCGAGGATGGGACATAGCCCAGTGGTAAAGCATTCGCTTGATACCTGGTCGGTCTGGGATCGATCCACATCGGTGGGCCCATTGGGCTATTTCTTGTTCCAGCCAATGCACTACAACTGGTATTTCAAAGGCTGTGGTATGTGCTATCCTGTCCGGGATGGTGCATATAAATGATCCCTTGCTACTAATTGAAAAATGTTGCAGGTTTCCTCTCTGAGACTGTATGTCAGAATTACCAAATGTTTGACATCCAATAGCCGATGATTAATAAATCAATGTGCTCTAGTGATATTGTTAAACAAAATAAAGTTTATAAAGATGATGAAGAATATACCATGGTAACTGTTTTTTTAAAAAGACTGTCCCAGCACGAGGAAGCTACAACATGTTATTTAAGTTTGTAGATGGTGGGTAGTGGAAGAAATTGAACCTGCCCTCAAATTATGTACAATACCAACTATAATAACTGTTCTAACATGTACATGTATCAATTTGTGATTGAATGGTAATTTTCAAATTGGTATTCTTTTGTATTTTCAGAATGAACTGAAGGCCTCATTTGCTAGCAGAGATAAGGAGATTAATCAAAGGAAGAAAGTGGATAAAGTTCGGCAGAAAAACCCAAGTGATGCGCATCAAATTGTATCCTTTGTGACATTCTGGGGGGGGGGGGGTGCAGTGGGGGGGTTTAGTTGGATGGGAATTGTTTTCGTTCAGAGCTACATTAGTAGCCAGTCACCAATTTTCTCACAGATTAACTCAACGAAAGTAGTTCTCACCTGCTAATGAAACTTGTTACACAATTACTGGTTGCCCGTTTTAATATTTATACGCCAATTTGCATCATTTCTGAATACTGCTGGTTTTGTGAGAGCCTAAGTAAAAACTTTAAAAGCTTTATAAGCACAGGTTCTGTTAAATTCTGAATGCATTATCACCTACAGATTCAATTAGCATTTGTTAGCCAAAAATGTTCAAACCTTATTTGGACAAGTGCACTGTAAATACTTTTATTTGTAATTTGTTCTTGTGTTTCCCTTAACAATTTTTCAGACACAGGTTGGTTTCATTCAGCTTAGATATTTTATTACATGAAAACCACATGTCGTGACAAACCTCAAGAACATATTAAAGGGACATACCCTAGTTTTTAAACACTAACAAATATTTTTGACTATTATAACCGTTTTTGATCATTTAAATCCTACTTTACTTAGATTTTATTGTTTAGATTATCAATTTCTGTACATTCAAAGTGTTTTTGGTCATCCTGATGTTTTTAATATCACAAAATGCATTTCTCATATTTTTAAAAACGCACATGCGTCTGAGAAGTAACAGATATGGAGTCAAGTTTTAGTCTATTTTTAGAGGGTATTGCACCATTTCAAAGTCACAAACTCATGTTTCTCTCAATTGTAACTTTATCCAAATGTGTAACAGGTTTGTAGATTAACTAAACTTCGTGTTAATTTTCACGGGTTGAAACTAGGGTATGTCTGTTTAAAGTAGAATATGAAGAACGACACTGAGTTTTGTGTCACGTTACAAGGAGTATGGTCTGAATCAAATCTGTGCAGGCCTGACTTAGGCCTAAAACACACTGGATCGTGGTCTGGCAAGTGTGGTACCAGTCGAACATGAAACTTGCTGAATTTAATGTGACACATTGCGTCTGGTGGCGTCAACTACAGATCTGGCAACAGACATCATAGAACATGTGCTATATTTTTATGCTACCAGACTGGCAGCTGTGCAGTGTTTAAGCTTTGGGGTTTTTTTTTTTCTTTTTCTTAAACAACAGGAAATATATGTATTAAGCTGTGTGGAATTATCATAATTATTGTTGATGTTTATAAGAAGAAAATCCATCCATTGATATCAACACAAGAAGTTATATTGAAATACTGATAACACGTAACAAATAGAGACGCAGACATTGAAATATGCCAGACATGGCATCTTTGCCACACTCGCCAGGCCCAGATTGGGAGTGTTTTGGACCTGACTAAATGAGCTGGTTCACACAAGTATACATGTAGGTTATGGATCAGTTTGAAGTTTGAACTAGCTATCCATGTGCATGTACACAGAGTATTCGTCACAAGTGTTTTTTAATGTGGAAAATATTAACAGTAATCAGTATTTCTCAAGGATCTGTCAAGACAAATACTGATTAATTATAGTCCTTCCCATCCTGGGTTTTTTATTTATTTTGTAAATAATTTCAGTTTGGTTTGATGTAAGAAGAAGAAAAGTGAATCGAAAAGTGTTTTGAAAGTAACAGAACACCCACCCCCACCCCCCCCACCCCACTATTTTTGTGTGCCATATGGAAAGCAATCGGCTCAGAAATAAATAGCTTGTAGTAAATTCCATAGTATGATAAAAGCCATTCTCTGTGGGGAAAGGACTATAGACACGGTTAATATTTTACATTTTGGGTTACTAACAGGTTTATGACATGGATATTATGGGTAAGTTAGATAAAATGTTTTATTGAAATGTTCAACTATTAATATGGCATCACTCTGATACCTTATCACTGAAGTATTGTTAGTAAATATTATAGATAGAAAAGTGGTGAAATCTTGGGTTCTCTATCTGTTACGTGTTATCTACAAGTCTGAATGTTTTATATTGAGAAGATACTAGTACTATTGTTAATTATTACTAGTTGATTATGGAAATTGATAGAACTTCACTTTATACTAGCAAAGTTATACTTTGAGGATGTGGGATTTAGCTCAGTCGATTGAGTGATCGCTTGAGGTGCTTGCGCTACAGGATCGAACCACTTCGATGGATCCATTCAGTTGATTAGGTTTTTCTCAACCAGTGCACCACAACTGGTCAAAGGCTGTGATATGTGCTTTCCTGTCTGTAGGAAAGTGCATATAAAAGATAACTTGGTGCATTAGTAAAAATGTAGCAGGTTTCCACTGATGACTACGTGTCAGAATTACCATATATTTGACATCCAGTAACCGATGATTAATTAATCAACGTGCTCTAGTGGTGTTGTGTGCCTTATACTGATTTTAAACAAGGTATCAACCAATTTATCTTTTCGACTTGGCAACATGATTGGGAGGGTGTGGTTGCGAACAAGCTTCATGCTATCAAGCCAGTCTTGGGAGAATGGCAGTCCTCCTAACGGCAGTGCAGGAAGGATGAAATAGTCTTGTGTTGTGCTCGTATTGGTCATACTTACTCGACCCATTCATTTATCCTGAAGAAAGATCCTCCACCTTAGTGTGACCACTGACAGTACGCCACATTTTGTTGGAGTGTAAGCATCTGAAAGAAATGAAAAGATATATTTGGTCCAAGAAATGTGATGGAATCATTTCCATTCCATCCAGAACCTTTATTACAATTTCTACATGATACTGACTTTTATTCTAAATTTTAATTTTATCTATCTGTGATATTTCTATTTTTCGCGCAGTTCTTTACACTGTTTTTATTAACTTTTGAATTTTTAATATTGATGTTGATCATCACTTAAGTTTTGCATTTATCATACTATGGCATAGTTTGACGCCCAATAGCCGATGTATTTTTCGTGCTGGGGTGTCGTTAAACATTCATTCATTCATTCATTCTAGTAGTGTCATTAAACAAAACAAACTTATACTTTGAAAAACAAGACTGATGTTTGTATTGTTTTCAGTGATGTTATAAATAGTATGAAACTTGGCTCTGTATAATGGGAGGATTTGCTTGTGTGTGTGTGTGTGTTTCTGTTGGAAATTATGTGGTGTTTCCTTCATTCTTTCTTTTTTTTCATGGCTGGATATGGGGCAGTTTGTGTGTGTTTTTTCTCTGGGTTTTAGTTTATGATATTGATGCTATATGTTGTGTTACAGGCGGAGAGAGAGTTACAGAAAGCCAGCGTGGAAGCAACGCGTACAGAGAAGATTCTGGAACAGCAGATGGACACGTTCGAGAAGAACAAGGTCGAAGACATGAAGGTTAGCTGGTTGTCTCCCTTAGCATGACTCTGAAAACCATTGATGTTTTAGCTAAGTGGGGGTGGGATGTAGCCCAGTGGTAAAGTGCTCACTTGATGCATGGTCTGTTTGGGATTGATTCCCATCGGTGGGCCCATTGGGCTATTTCTCGTTCCAGCCAGTGTACCACAACTGGTATATCAAATGCTATGGTATGTGCTATCCTGTGGGATGGTGCATCCTCTAAGACTATATGTCAAAATTACCAAATGTTTGACATCTAATAGCCAATGATGAAAGAAAGAAAGAAATGTTTTATTTAACGACGCACTCAACACATTTTATTTACGGTTATATGGTGTCAGACATATGGTTAAGGACCACACAGATTTTGAGAGGAAACCCACTGTCGCCATTACATGGGCTACTCTTCCGATTGGCAGCAAGGGATCTTTTATTTGTGCTTCCCACAGGCAGGATAGCACAAACCATGGCCTTTGTTGAACCAGTTATGGATCACTGGTCGGTGCAAGTGGTTTACAGCTACCCATTGAGCCTTGCGGAGCACTCACTCAGGGTTTGGAGTCGGTATCTGGATTAAAAATCCCATGCCTCGACTGATATCCGAACCCAGTACCTACCGGCCTGCCACGACGCCACCGAGGCCGGTAGCCAATGATTAATAAATCAATGTGCTCTTAGACTAGTGGTGTTATTAAACAAACCAAACTTTACTTTACTGTTTTAGTGATTCATCCAAGAAAGAACATGTGTCTTGTCACAATGTGACTTATCTTTAGTCCTTTCCAGCCTTCATGAAAATAGTTTTTTGTAAATAATTTTAGTTCGATTTGACACAAGAAGAAACATAACAAAACTCCCACTATATTTGTGTGCTATTTAGAAAACAATCAGCTCAGAAATAAATAACTTGTAGTACATACCACAGTAATAAAACAACTTTCCCTGGTGGGAAGGACTATAGATAGACTGTTTTATTTCATACTGTCACTTGGTTTCACTCCTACCTTGGTGATGTGAAATGGTCAGATATAGGTATTACTTTTCCAGTGTTAACGGCATCAGTTTGTGCGGTTAGATGACCATTTTAGTTTCGCCTTTAGCTCCCGTTTTCACAAACTGTTAAGTGCGAGATGGATGAAACTTGGTTTCTAGTTACACCTTTGGATGTTCGTCACAATGCATGTGAAAAAATACAAAATTTGTAATTAAAATACTTTTGCATTTAGGTTACCATTAAGTTTTCATCTTTAACTCCGTTTCTCACAAACTGGTGGCTGTATATTCCACAGAGGATCTCTGAAATCATTTTTTTTTTTTTTTTCAGCACTAGCCTGTCAAGCTGACCACAGACTTGAAAAAGCTTTAGTCGAGAGCATCAGGATGGCAGATTTTTTTAACTCTCTTGAAAAATAATTTGTTATATTTTATTTTTCAGAAAATCTTGCGAAACTTTGTCAACATAGAAATGATGTTTCATGCCAAGGCACTGGAACTGTACACAAAGTGTTTTCAGTCATTGAATGAAATTGATCCAGCAAAAGATGTAGAGGTATAAAATTACTAAAATTAGAAAGAGTTTTTTTTTAGTTTTTATAAACACCTCTTTAGAATGTGGTGACAACACATTTTGTCTCTTGAAACCGGCCTTGGTGGTGTCATGGTTAAGCCATCAGAGATAAGGCTGGTAGGTACAGGGTTCGCAGCCCGGTACCGGCTCCCACCCAGAGCAAGTTTTAACAACTCATTGGGTAGGTGTAAGACCACTACAGCCTCTTCTTTCTCACTAACCACTAACAACTAACCCACTGTCCTGGACAGACAGCCCAGATAACTGATGTGTATGCCCAGGACAGCATGCTTGAACCTTGATAAGCATGAAAAATAAGTTGAAATGAAAGAAAGAAATGTCTCTTGAACTGTAAATCATGTCACACTGCTGACAACGAATTATCGACATCTCTTGTTATTTATCCTTTCCCTAGAGATGGGACGATTAATTTTTGTTATTGAATTGATTTTCGATATTTGGTCCATGGTTGGATTTATTTACAATACTTTCTACAAGTACGGAGCTATCATATATACATTTTAATAAACTGTTTTAAGAGCAAGACATTTTATTTTTAATGGTAATTTGTAAAATAATTGTAAATATACAAATATACCTTGACTAGAAAAGAAAAACACAATTTTTACCATGCCATGATAGCGTGTTGGGTCTGAGATACTAGGACAATGTTTACGCCAGTATTTGAGATCAGAGGTTTGGCACAATAATTTGATGTGAATTGAGCACTGGATGGGGCAGGGGTCTCGCTACATGTCATAAGCAATGACGGGCCTGCCATCTCTTAAGACTAATTTCCAATACGCCCGCCATCCATTGGCAGCGATAGTAACATCAGCCATCTGTTTATTTAGGCCGCCATCCAAAATCACAAGTCATGCCATCGTCTTGAACTACCAGAGTAATCAGGTTCATCGTCGTTTACAAGACATTTTCGAAGTACTTGTACCCGGCAAATCTTAGGTACCATCCCTTCCTATAAGTGGAACCAGCTCTACCAATTCCCAAAGAATGCTAAAGGGGGTGAGGGGTCAGGGGGTACTCTCAGCGTAAAATGTTTTTAAAATTCAGTTGCCTTTATATACCTTCTGGAGTATATACACTTATTATAATTATAGAAGTCTAAAAGAAAGATATATTTCAAGACATAATAATATTTAGTATTATTATTTGCATACTGTCAAATCTTTGAAAAACACAAATTTGAAAAAGAGGTATGAAATAACTAGAATAAGCAAAAGTACATAATACATACAAATGTAGGCCTACTGCTGAATTATTTAACTGACCACAAGGTACATAAAATGTATCATTGAATTTTGTTTTTATCATAATTAAACACAAGTACATACATATGTAATATGTTTTTATTTGCAAAGATTTAAAAAACAACAACAGCGGGCCTAAAATCTTGTTTTTTCATGAACCGTGATTAATCATCGCATCCCTAAATGTACCTCTTTGCTTTGTTCTGCCCTTCTCTGTCCCCACCTAGTTTTTGCCCACCCTCACTTTTTTTACTCGCTTTCCTTTCTAAGACTATATTTAAAATTAACAAATGTTTGACATCCAATAGCCGATAGTTAATAAATCAGAGTGCTCTAGTAGCATCGTTAAACAGGGCTTGTAGATTATGGTAGCCCCACTCCCATGGCTAGTGATAAAAACCCACGTTTGTCAAATACTGCATTTAAGTCTATTTTGTAAATATTATTATCATGCCCCCCACCACTCGCAAAATAAGGTTTGTTTAAGGTTTATTTCCCTCTTTAGGTGACATGTGACAATTACTATTAGTAAATTTGTATTTACTTAAAGTAGGGCTAGTGAATTGTTAATCATGGCTAGTACATTTTTTAAATCACTGACCCCATGGCTAGTGGATTTTTAATCATGGCTAGTACATTTTTTAAATCACTGACCCCATGGCTAGTGAATTTTTAATCATGGCTAGTACATTTTTTAAATCACTGACCCCATGGCTAGTGAATTGTTAATCATGGCTAGTACATTTTTTAAATCACTGACCCCATGGCTAGTGAATTGTTAATCATGGCTAGTACATTTTTTAAATCACTGACCCCATGGCTAGTGAATTTGTATAACAATTCTAGAAACTCTGCATTAAACAAAACAAACTTTAAGTTTTTTCTAAAAGTTTTACTAGGACAGGGTCCAATTTCACAACACATTGTAAGCCTAGTTTTACACGGTTACGTATATCTACTACTAAACCACAATTCTTATTACTATCAACAGCCCCTGCGTGTGCTGTAACCTCACCGTGGTGCAGGGGTGTAACATTCTCTTTGAGAATGGCCAATACAGCACAAATTGAAGTTTGGAGTAAAATTCGGTGTCCGTAAAATTCTGTGATATTTGTATTTGTATTTTTGCACAGTTCTTTACACTGTTTTGTTTAAACCTTGAATTTTTATATTGATGTTGATCATCACTTTATTTATTTGCATTACCATAGTTTGACACCCAATAGCCGATGTATTTTTCGTGCTGGGGTGTCGTTAAACATTCATTCATTCATTCATTCATTCATTCATTTTACTATCAACAGAACAACAAATATAGTTTGAAGTAAACACATCTCTTGTTTTTACAATACTCCATCCACATGAAATAGATGCCAAACATGTAAACGGTTGACCAGTATATCTGCTAGTCGCAGATATAATCTTATGATGTTTTTGTGAAATTGACCCTATCTCTGTAACACGTGTTGCTTTCGCAGGAGTTCAAACAGAAGGTGCACCCATCCGATAACACGTCATCGCGTATGATCATGGCAAAATCCGCCTCCGACGCTTCGATGCAATCCAACAGGACGCCGTCTGGTCAAACTACGCCTGGCAGTCAGCGTTCGGCCGGCAGTCAGAATTCTCAACAGAGCTCGAAACTAAACTTTCAACAGAACTCACAACAGAACTCACAACAGAACTTTCAACAGAATTCACCATCACAAACCACATCCAGCACACAACAGAATATCCCCACACAAAAGTCGTCGAATACACAACAGCGCAACACACCTGCACAGTCACCAATGAATTCACAGAGACCATCACCTGCACACACGCCGATAAAAGTGCAATCTAAAGTAAATGTAAGAAGAAGGCTAGCCTGTTATTATACAGTTGACTGATTCTATATTACATAACACAACAAACATAGCATGGACCTTTTGTCTTTGGTGGTTGGTGGTTTTTTAGTTTTTTTTATGTACCTGTGTGAACTGGTTTAAATTACATATTGCTTGCAAGGCCATAAAATCTAGATTTCAAAAATATATATATATTATTTTAAAAGGTTTATGGAGGTAAATACTATAATAATTTTATATTACATGTATGTAGGACAACATATTTCTAAAGCTGTAACTAGCAGATATGCATTTGAGCGCCAAAAAGTATATTTAAAAATGAAATTTTTTGTTGTGATGTTCGCACAAAAAGAAAGAAATGTTTTATTTAATGACGCACTTTTATCTGCTTTATTCAACCACTTTCAATTGTAAATATTTCTGTGGATTTAATTTTTCATTTAAAAAAAAAAGTCTCTAAAATTTATTTTTCATTCAGTACAGTGAATAATTTTTCTTGAATGTTTTACCGATGTGTTTGGGTTAATAACTGTGGTGATAGCCACACAGTTTTTCTGTTTATTAATCATCTTAATCTGTTTGTTATTGTAGGTGTTGGAGGATGACAGCGAGGATGATGATGATGATGATTATGACGACGATGATGATGACTATGATGATGAAACTACAGAAGCAAGCACAGCCAGGACTGGAAGTATTAGAAAATGATCAGCAGCTGATTAGAGACGATTCTTTTAGTGGCTGCTACAGGGAAGCTATATGAGGAATGCACAGATATGTTCGGTTGGAGCCCTGTTTTTAGCCATGCCATTGGCAGCCCCTAAACCCTAAAATGATGAGCAGTTTATCAAAGAAAATTTGTTTAGTGGTTGCCGCAGGGTGCTCGCCTGTGTTTGTCAACTATTCTATTCTCTACATATTACACTAAATGAAGGATGCACAGATATGTTAGGTTGGAGCCCTCTTTTTAGCTATTCCGTTGGCAGGCCCCTAGCCCCTAAAATGATGAGCAGTTGGTCATAGAAAAGTCATTCAGTGAGCCAGCCTTTATTCTGGGAACCAGTCTCTATTAGTCGACTTCTCCATCTTGCACATTACACTAGATGGGGGAATGGACAAACATTTTAGGTTGGAGTCTTCTTTTCAGCCATCCCGTTGGTAGACCCTTACCCCATAAATGATAAGCAGTTGGTAGAGACAAGTAATTTTGTGATTTTCATTCATTCATTCAGAGTCAGCCTCTTATTTGTCAACAGTTCACCCTATACATTACACTAGATGTGGATCTTTGAGGTGGAAGATGCATTTTTAGCCATCCGGATGGCAGCCCCCTTAACTCCTAAAATGATAATCATAGTCAAGCCATTCTAGTTCAATAGACAGTAATCCGCCCTTTTCAGTGGTTAATTGGTCTCATTGTTTATGTTGCTACCTGTTCATTACATCATTCTATAATCAAAAGTAGTGTGTGATGTCACATAATAAGTGACGTAATATATATATTTATTATCCACATAGTTGAAGATATTCAGGGAAATATAACCAGTATGACCCATATGTGTCGTAATGATTGCACGTGCATATCGAATGACGTCATTTTGGGAAGTGACGTCATGACTTAATGCTGCTTCTCCAGTGTAAACCGCTTATGAAAAATGACGTCATTTCGTCGCCTCTTTTTAGTTACGTTTTAAACGTTTTGACATGCTCTCGTTCGGGCAATACAAGAATCCTGACACTCGTTACGTAAAATCAGTACGACACACAAGCTCATGTAATAATCTATATATATATATATATATTGGCTGTGAGCAGGCTCTTGATGTCACAATACAAAAATATGACTTTCATAATAATTATAGTATGATTGCTTCAATGATTGATTTTCTTGAGGCTAGAGTCAGAAAAAGACATCTACAAGAGAACTCATTCCAGATAATATTATTCAGTGATTTTCACATAGACCAAACCTACTGGTATCAGCTACTCAAGATCAGAGATGCACAGATATTTTAGGTTAAGAGTCCCCGTTTTTTTAGCCGTCAAGATGGCAGCCCGCAACTCCACCTCAGGTTAAAGCCTGCAGTGTTAAGTTCAGAGAGATAACCTACTTCTGCTATTACTGTTGCCTTTACTGCGGCTGTGTCGACGGAAACATGTTGCTGTTGGTACCACAATTACCACTGCCATGTTGATATTCACTTCATCTACACATTTGCTCTAGTTTGACAGCCAATAGCCGATGTATTTTTCATGCTGGGGTGTCGTTAAACATTCATTCATTTACATTTACTCCTGCTATTGCTGCCTCTGTTACTGTTACCGCTGCTAATATTAGACCCTTCATTTGTGTACCTCTGTCAACGTGTATGTTACCGTTAACAAGACACTTGCTTAATAGAGAAAATGTATATCCATTGATATTGTATTGTGTGTTCTGCATTCATAAAGTATTCCATCCATGTTGCACATCTTGGTCGTGAAGTAGTGGTTAAGCTATTGGCTCTTAAGATTTATTGGAACTGGGTTTGCATCCCAATACTGGCTCCCATCCCGAATGAGATTAACTGCTCAATGAATAGAATATATATATCAGCTATTGAGTGTCAGACACTGGTAAGTTAATGGCCGAGTACAGAAGTGTAATGCTGCATTCATTAAAAGTCGACCGGCCTCGGTGGCGTCGTGGTTAGGCCATCGGTCTACAGGCTGGTAGGTACTGGGTTGGGATCCCAGTCAAGGCATGGGATTTTTAATCCAGATACCAACTCCAAACTCTGAGTGAGTGTTCTGCAAGGCTGTATGGGTAGGTGTAAACCACTTGCACCGACCAGTGATTCATAACTGGTTCAACAAAGGCTATGGTTTGTGCTATCCTGCCTGTGGGAAGCGCAAATAAAAGATCCCTTGCTGTCTGTCATAAAAGAGTAGCCTATGTGGCGACAGTGGGTTTCCTCTTAAAATCAGAATGACTATATGTTTGACGTCCAATAGCCGATGATAAGATAAAAAATCAATGTGCTCTAGTGGTGTTGTTAAATAAAACAAACTTTAGTTTTTCATTATAAGTCGTGAATATTGTATTTCCCAATTCACAAGTTGTGAAGAGCATTCGTTTGGCAAAAGGACCCTCGAACACAGCTTGTGAACTGGGATAGGTTTTCTGTATCAATCTTCACAACTATGGAAAAAAAATGGCAGAACAAACACCAATCAAATCGTGCAGTTATGAGTTGGGGTGTGTGAGATTGGAGTGACAGTGCAGATTGTCTATAAATCACCTGAATGCTCTCCTCTTGGTGAAGTCGTGTCCACAGTTGGGAACTTTTGAATTCATGATATTCACCGATCTAATTAAAATTAGCTCCACTACTTAATTACTATTACCTGTGGATCTAACAGCACCTCATTGGAGCTCATGTCCAGTTGACCTTTCATTCGACCAATTAAAACCTTACTTGCAAAGTCATGCCAGTGAGTTGAAAAGAATTTGAAAACATTCAGGATTATGCCGAGGGTATACGAAATGATTCAGGTGAATTACAAAGTATGCCGGAAACTAATTTCAATATAAAATTTTATATAAAATTTGTTTCAAGACGAAAAAAAAAAAAAACGTGATGGTATATACTAGTATACAATCCAGAATTTATTACTGCACTTTTCCCCCTGTTTTTTAATATTGAAATAGACCAACAAGTTTGTCTATTGCATAAATAGTCTCGCCCGATATTTTTAGAATTTGTATGCTCCCGAATAACGCTATAAAAGGTGAAGTGTAATTGGTTGATATTTAAATTGTTATTTATAGATGAAATTTCACCTGGACATGGGAGTCCACACAATGCTGTTAGATCTACTGAGTAAGACCAGTAGAGCTAAGTTTAATCAGATTGGATATTCACAAGCACCAAATGAACGCAGCATACGGCTACTTCATCTGCTTCTTACTCATTACCACTACAAATAACCCTTAACCCCTGTCCTGGACAGACAGGTCCAGATAGCTGAGATGTGTGTGTGTCCAGGACAGTGTGCTGTAGCCTTAAATGGATATAAGTACGAAAAAAGATTTTTTAAAAAAAAAAAAAATCCCTCCATGTTTTAGCTGTTACTACAAATTCTGTTATTCTTGGTCAGAAATTGCCTGTTATTTTAATGTATATTAAATTTGTGTAGCATATACCTGACTTTTTTTTTCGCACAAGCCATCTGTCTACTAACTTGTATGTGATAAGGAGAGAACATAAGATACTTTTGACATTGGAAGAGAGTGAAGTTTGGTCCTTCACTCACTGTAACTCAGGTTAATTTTTTATTGTGTTTTTTGTTGACAATTTTGTATATTTATTGACCCAGATCATGAAATGATATTATTGTTAGGATTGGGATCGCTGAATCACTGTTGTACATACTATAGATTTTAAAAGGAGTAGGTTAGATAGAAGTATGTTTGTGGCCCACCAGTAAGTGAAGAGAATAAATCTGTAAAATCGAAATTTAAATTCATGTGTTAATAATTTTAAAGGGCATAATTTTGATGTCAAAAAGACAAATTTTAATGAAAAAACAACATCATGATTTTAGGCTAAACTGTCCTGTTCAAAGCATCAGAAACATATCAGCAGGCTGTGTTCAATCTCCATTTTTGAAACATGAGAGAATATTAAGAAAATCAATCAAATGTGTGAAAATTATGACTGAAACACGCATGCACTCATATTTGAACAAGGAAATAATTGTTGTTTTTGTTGCATTTTCAACAACAATTTTTCTTCTTTTTTTAATCTTTTTTTGTATGTTTAACGACACCACTAGAGCACATTGATGTATTAATCATCAGTTATTGGATGTCAAACATTTGGTAATTTTGATATATAGTCTTAGAGAGGAAACCTGCTACATTTTTCCATTAGTAGCACATACCACGGCCTTTGATGTACCATTTGTAGTGCACTGGCTGGATTTGTAAATAGCCCAATGGGCCCACCGATGGGGATCGATCCCAAACCGACACGCATCAAGTGAGCACTTTACCACTGGGCTACGTCCCTTCCTTTTTTAATAACAAAGCCTGTCAAAGGGATGTACTTGTAATTGCACAGAATACACAGGCTCACACACAGTCATATGTTAGACATGTTTACATACTAACATGATCACACTGCAATAAATCACTCATATGTACAGTTTTATTTTTATTTTTAAAACCCACATATTTAGTAAATGGATACCTAAATAAAATATACACATGTATATAACTGCTTTGATATGGAGTTAACTAAGATTGATGTTATTTTTTAGTTCTAAGCAATTTTCACTGTATACTGTTAGATGCACATCCTGGATTAAAACAGTTTTGTGTTCATGGGGTTGAATGTGACCAATTGAATGTATATATGTATACATAAAAACTGTTTAAAGACCGTACATTCTGGGGTTTTGTTTTTTTAATTTATATTGTTATGAATTGTTATGTTGTACTCCGTCCAGATTACTGTAATTATATGCATGTTTTAATATGTGTTGATGAATGACCTGATTTTATGTATGAATGTGTTGATACGCATCGTGTTTCGGTTTGTTTTTTTTTAACATGCAGTGGTTGTGAAAATAAATGTATTCTCAGCTTGTTTTATTAGACCCCTACCGGTCCAACCGGAGGGGACAATAAGTTTCATCTCCGTCCTTCTGTCGGTCTGTCTGTCCCACATATAGTTGTCCGGATGTGGGGTGTTTGGGTTTTTTGTAAAGCCTCAAGATACTGAGCTAAAACAAATTGTATAAGTCTATCATGTACTGTTATGACAATTTACTCATTTTTCACAGAATAATGACCGTTGAATTTAGGAGATACAAAAATTGGTTGGTCCCAGTAGATGGCATGTATTGCATAATTCAGCAGTATTCTAAGAGTATTTGTTAGTATAAAATATGATTGGTCATGGGAGCATTTTTTACTGTTAAATTATCAAAATTTGCTAAATAAAATACATGGTTTTTTCTGGTTGTCCTGATGTACAGTTTGTAATATTTCAAAATGCATGAGATGTGAAAACAGACATGGTATGTACCTCGGAAACTCAGGGCCTTGAGTCTGACTTTAACTTCCTATTGGTTTATGTGTTGTATTATTAACACAAACTCTCTCGTATTCTTTGTTTGACATATGGCATGGTGCAAGATTATCTGATATTTACTGCTAATGTACTAAAGTATGTGGTATGTGATGTCTTGTTTGTGGGGAACAAGCCCTTGAAGAATGGAAACAAAGAGTCTTTAGATTTTTCCATTGAAAAGAAAAAAAGAAAAAGGTTTTTATTTATTGATGCACACGGCACATTTTGATGATGGTTATATGGTGCTGTACATGTTTTAACAACCTCAAAAATGATTATAGAGAAAACTCACTTTTTCCACTACATGGGCTATGCATTGAAATCAGCAGCAAGGGATCTTTTATGTGCACTATCCCACAAACAGCATTTGTTACCTAAGTTGTGAAGTACTGGCTGGAACATCATTGTTTATACATGGTTAAATAACAGATTATTGTAATGCATTCTGTACAGCAAAAATTGGGAAAAGCCCAGGGACTATGATGTGATCGCAGGCAATTTTAGGTCTGTCACATACAAATGGTGAGTCTTAGTAAATATTACATTCAAGTATAATGTTGTGGGTGTTGACAGTTTATTGAATTAATTTATGGTTGGTATTCAGATGACTTGTGTTTCAGATTCATTTCTTCCATATACTGAGCATATCTGGAATAGACATAATATGATGCTTTATATGTTTTAATGTTATCCATGCATGAATGTGTTGAGTGTTAGATCAAACAAATAGAACAGAATCATTTTTCATTAAGTTATTTTCACTTCATCCTTAACATTTAATTGAAGTTGTGTTTGCGCCATAAGCTTTATTGCAAATATATATATCTTTTCATACTTAACCTAACTGCATTTGCCTTATTTCAGAGTTTTTTTTACAATGTCATCTTTTTCAAGTGAAATATTTTAATGCAATTTTTGGAGAATCCCGAGAAATCCTTCGGGAATATTTACGGCATTTGGCCTCATGTCATTGGGACCATGAATGTTCTGGATCTGCCACTGAAATGTTTGTAAAATAATTTGGATCCGTTAGATTCTTAAGCGTAAATCTGATTCAGAAGTACTTGTCAGTGTATTAATTAATGTTTTCATCACTGTTAAATTTTTCTTATTTATATAAAAAAATTATAGAAATTATTATAATCGCATGTATAATATATCACATTAGTACTAGAAATGTAACATTTATTTTATCAAACAGTTCAGTTATTGTAGTTATACCATTATGATAGTGATCAAGATTTCCATTAATGGATTGAACATTCAATATTTTTAATTTTCAATTTGGAAAAATACCTTTTTTGTTTTGCAGAAGTTAGCTAAAATAAAAGTAATTCAATTTAGTTTTTAAAATATTGTTTAAGTGCCTGCCAAAATGTTCCAGAAAAATAAAATTATTTTTCATTAAATGTGAAATTTGTCCTCCAGTGCCATTATCATACAAACTGTTTATGAACAAAATGTATATTTTATTTATTGTTTTGTTGTATGGCATTTTTGCATCATGTATGTACTATATATAACATTAAAGAATAAACAGTTTAACAATCAATGTTACAGATTTCTTTCTTTTTCACTAGAAAACAAAAAGGAAGAAGAAAAGACGGTCAATAACTTAGAAATGCAATCTAACTGAAATAAAAATCTTACTGCCACTTCTTGTATCTTGATACAACTAGAAAAGAAAGAAATGTTTTATTTAACGACACACTCAACACATTGTATTTACGGTTATATGGCGTCAGACATATGGTTAAGGACCACACAGATATTGAGAGAAGAAACCTGTCACCACTTCATGGGCTACTCTTTTCAATTAGCAGCAAGGGTTCGTTTATATGCACCATCCCACAGAGAGGTAGTACATACCACGGCCTTTGATAGACCAGTTGTAGTGGACTGGCTGGAACGAGAAATAGCCCAATGGGCCCACTGACAGGGATCAATCCCACACCGACCGCGCATCGAGCGAGCGCTGTACCAGAGCCACATCCCGCCCCACAACTAGAAAAGTGCATATAAAAGATCCCTTGCTGCATCAGAAAAAATGTAGCTGGTTTTCTGTGATGACTACATGTCAGAATTACCAGATGTTTGACATTCAGTAGCCGATGATTAATTAATCAATGTGTTCTAGTGGTGTCGTTAAACAAAACAAACTTTTAACTTTGATATACCAGTTGTGGTGCACTGGCTGAAAAGAGAAATAAGCCCAATGGGTCCACCAGTGGGGATCGATCCCAGACCGACCGTGCATCTGACAAACACTTTACCACTGGGTTGCGTCCCACCCCTCTTTCTTCTAAGGCTGTTAGGTACTTTGTTCACCTCTTGGAACCAGCTCCCACCTAGAATAAGTTTGAGTGGCTGAATACACAAGATACTTTTCTGGACAAACAACCCAATACCCAGAAGTGTTCTTGAACCTTGGAAATAAACATAAAAACCAAGTTAAAATGACAGCAGCAAGCTTTGTCTGCCAATCTAATTCTTGAACACCTATCCTGTGGAAGCAGCACATGTATTTTAATTGCATGCCCATGACAGCATACTTGAACCTAAGTTGGATACGAGCTTAAAATCAAACTTTAAAATTAAAATAAATCCCTATTATTATCCAGACTAAACCACTGATTTGAATGCCAATATGTGCTAAGCTGTAGGTCTCAACATTAACAAAACTGAAGGGAGTGATTAACTGCCCACCTACAACCTACTCACCACAACCACCCCCAATTGTGGAGCGATTTAAGATACTAATCACATAATCCCAAGTTAGATGAGCAATCAAGCTCTCTCCTCGGTTTCTTTCATGTCAAACTGGCCTCGGTGGCGGCGTGGTAGGCCATCGGTTTATAGGCTGGTAGGTACTGGGTTCGGATCCCAGTCGAGGCATGGGATTTTTAAATCCAGATACCGACTCCAAACCCTGAGTGGCTGAATACACAAGGCTCAATGGGTAGGTGTAAACCACTTGCACCACCAGTGATCCATGACTTGTTCAACAAAGGCCATGGTTTGTGCTATCCTGCCTGTGGGAAGCACAAATAAAAGATCCCTTGCTGCTAATCGGAAAGAGTAGCCCATGTAGTGGCGACAGCGGGTTTCCTCTCAAAATCTGTGTGGTCCTTAACCATATGTCTGATGCCATATAACCGTAAATAAAATGTGTTGAGTGCGTTGTTAAATAAAACATTTCTTTCTTTCTTTCATGTCAAGGTCAAAGTCAAGGCCACAATTTTACAGCTCAGTTGGATCACCATCGTGTGCTGTGTTTATAGAAATGTTACTCTCCAAGATGCCGGCCAGTGCATCATGACTGGTATAGCAAAGGCCATGGTATGTGCTATCCTGTCGGTGGGATGGGACATATAAAAGATCCCTTGCTACTTGTAGAACAAATTTAGCAGGTTTTCTCTTCAAGTTTAAATTTAGCAAATGTTTTAACATCCAGTAGCCAACAATTAATATATCAATGTGCTCTAGTGGTGTTATTACCAAAAATAATGCCACTCCCAAAACTGGGATCACAAATCTAGACCTGCAGAAGACAGAGCTCAGTGGAAACTAGTGCTATGATGGCATGCACTCGGTTATCAAGTCCATTGATTTATTTAAACTGAAAATTATGTTCATGACTTTTATCTCAATTTTTTTTTTTTAATTATGAAATGGAATGCTAATGGTCAAATTAGGGTATATCATAAGTGTGACGGAACATGCTCTTAATTTGTTTTCGCCTGTGGCGATATTAATTGTTTTAGAGGGCCGTGTGCAGTTCCAAATTGCACTTAAGCCCAGATGGGCAACTTGTTACGTGATACCTTTGCGCGACGGTCGTCTATTACACACCCAGCCCACGTGCGGAGGCCATGTGGCTAGTAGTTACGTAATATCTCCGGTAGTGCTGTTTATGGCCAGGGGATTGCTCGCGAATTGGCGACAGCCAGTCTGACGATCAGAGAAAAATATTGCCGGCATGGTGGTTGTGGAAAATCCACGATACGCGAGGTACCGCCTTGTACCCCCAGGCGATATTTGCTGTCTCTCAGAGTTTTTAATAAATAGCTAGGATTTTAGATATATCGAGGAGAAACATTTTGAAGTATCCAGGGGAACGGTCGTCGTCCACTGAACGATCTATATTAGTTCAGACGGGACTTTGGTAAATATATATTTTTTGCTCTGTGTATAACCTTGATGTGATTGATGTGACTTTAAATATTTTAATACTGTATTATACCAATATTATTTAGACAGTGCTGCCGGTCATCTGACGCAGTAATCTGTAGGCTCACTGTCCTAAATAATTATAAAAAGCTTAACCAGTCATCCTAGAGGACCTAGGTAAACTGTAGGCTATTGTCTTTATTGTGATAGGTACCAGTATTAATTCTGTATTACAAGGTTACTGAATGAGTAGTTAAGGGTTAATTAAAAATTAACCAGTTAGGAATAGAGCTGTAATTCCTTTATTAATTAAGTTCCCCTGGAAGCGTTTCTCAATTATCACACGTGTGGGTGTTGTGTCACGGTGAAGTGATTAGCATATTGTGTAAACTAGACACCTAGAGATTAACTAATTAAGTGATCAGTTCTGGGTTGTTATTATAGATGTTATTAATTAACTACTGCGGCAGTACATTTGTCAGCATAGATTAATACAGATTCCAAAGTGTATTGTGTTTTTGTTGTGTTTTCTAGTGAACTAAACGTGCTATAATAATATATACTTTATATAAGATCGTATCTCTGATCATACCTAGAGACGAGCCACAGCGGGTATAACTGCCTGTTACAGAGAGATCTAATAGATATACAGTTAGAAGAGATGTTTGGACAATCGTGTTTCATTCAGTTACGGGTATTATAGGATCCCCGTGACAATAAGATATCATTTTTAGCCATTGATGCACAATATTACAAAACAGTCTCTGAATTTCTTTCATAGATGTTTTTGAAAGCCTTCAGGCGTCCTTGAATGTCATAACCAAGATGAAACAACTTGTTTGTCAGGATGATATGGCTTTGTACAAAATTGGCATGTAATGAACATGCCCCAAGTATCTCAAAAGTTATATGATAGATATCAAATACGACATTTAAGACAGCAAAATCTGGAGCAGAAGGAATACTGCTAAATATAAAAGTAAAATTGACAATTGGAAAGCTTTTTTTTTTGCCACATAGCTTAATAAAAAAAAAAGTTTGTTTTATTTAACGACGCCACTAGAGCACATTGATTTTTTATCTTATCATCTGCTATTGGACGTCAAACATATGGTCATTCTGACAGGTTTTTTTAGAGGAAACCCGCTGTTGCCACATAAGGCTACTCTTTTACGATGGGCAGCAAGGGATTTTTTATTTGCGCTTCCCACAGGCAGGATAGCACAAACCATAGCCTTTGTTGAACCAGTTATGGATCACTGGTCGGTGCAAGTGGTTTACACCTACCCATTGAGCCTTGCGGAGCACTTACTCAGGGTTTGGAGTTGGTCAACTGGACATGAGCTCCAACGAGGTGCTGTTAGATCCACAGGTAATAGTAATTAAGTAGTGGAGCTAATTTTAATTAGATCGATGAATATACTGAATTCAAAAGTTCCCAACTGTGGACACGACTTCACCAAGAGGAGAGCATTTAGGTGATTTATAGACAATCTGCACTGTCACTCCAATCACACACCCCAACTCATAACTGCACGATTTGATTGGTGTTTGTTCTGCCATTTTTTTTCCATAGTTGTGAAGATTGATACAAAAAACCAATCCCAGTTCACAAGCTGTGTTCGAGGGTCCTTTTGCCAAACAAATGCTCTTCACAACTTGTGAATTGGGAAATACAATATTCACGACTTATAATGAAAAACAAGTTTGTTTTATTTAACACCACCACTAGAGCACATTGATTTTTTATCTTATCATCGGCTATTGGATGTCAAACATATAGTCATTCTGATTTTAAGAGGAAACCCACTGTCGCCACATAGGCTACTCTTTTATGACAGACAGCAAGGAATCTTTTATTTGCGCTTCCCACAGGCAGGATAGCACAAACCATAGCCTTTGTTGAACCAGTTATGGATCACTGGTCGGTGCAAGTGGTTTACACCTACCCATACAGCCTTGCAGAACACTCACTCAGGGTTTGGAGTTGGTATCTGGATTAAAAATCCCATGCCTCGACTGGGATCTGAACCCAGTACCTACCAACCTGTAGACCGATGGCCTAAACACGATGCCACCGAGGAAAGTAGCTTAATATAAAGACCATTGTTAAATTAAATCATTGTATAGATGAGGTATGAAACCGATTTATATTGTACGCTGAAACTGTACGTGGTACCAAACAAATAACTAAGGGTTTTTTTCATCTATATATCTTTTTTATTGTTCATTAAGTGGACGGAGTGGTTATGTATCACAATAATTAGTCATAATATACGCATCAAACAAATATTTCGTACAATATGGTATATATTATTTAAACTACCATAAAAAAATATTTACAAGTATATATTGTATAATGTATATACGTATAAAAGAAAAACAACATTAAAAAATACACAAACAGTGTCTAATTATACTAATAAAATATTCAACTAAGAAGTAACAAACATAAAAATAACTACATAATTAAATTTCGTAAATCAATAATTTATATGAACAACAATTTATGTACAATTCTAAAGATGGTGGAATGTGACTTTTAAGTGACAAACTTAAATAAAAGTAAGAAAAGAAACAAAACAGGAAAAACATACAAATATGTAAACTAACATAAAAAACCATGACTAATGATCAACTGTATGCGTTTTATATGACCAATTTAAATAAAGTAAATAAATAAAAGGGAAAACAACAAACATCTACACATGTATATGAAAAATATATACAAAACGATAATCCATTAAAATCTGTCAATAATCAAAATATGGAATGTCTGGTGATTAACTGACCTAATGATTTAATTAAATAGTTAGAAGGAAATTTTGAAAATATTATTTAAAGTGTTGCAGTTTCCTCTGTATATTATAGTATCAACAGTCAATCAAAAGTAGTTTTACTTCTCGCATAGACCAAAGTTCCTGTCACATGACCAAATACTTTGTCCTTCCTTTAAGCAACTTATTTTTGATTGGCTACTGTGGATTTTGGTTTATCCATTATATGGGGAGGTAACTGCTTTATAGTTTGATAAGTCTTATGAACAAAAATATATATATTTATATATATAACAGTACATTAAATATTATAAACAACAGACATGAAAAAAACCCTTAGTTGTATAGACTATCCGATTTTAATTTTTTAAATCTGAATGTTAAACAGCTTCTTAAAAATATTGTACTGTTTAAAACGAGTAACAGTTGTGTACTGGTTATGTATCACAATAGTCATAACATGTAATAAACATAAACAGGTCTTATAACATGATGTATATGAACTCAAGTAAAAGAACACACTAAAGTCATGATTAACCGCATGATTAAATGTTTCAAAATATCACAGCACCAGTAAATTTAATTTGATTCACACAATTGGCACCAGGACTAAATTTTGCTTTTGGTTTGTGTGAGGTGAAGACGGTCTTATTAATTTTCTATTCTCTTAATGGTTGTGGAAGAAACACATGTTTAGCAGAAGTTAGGCTGATGATCAGACATTCAAAGGTAAACAAAGAGTACCAGTGAGGTACATGATATGCCCATAAAAAGTAGGTCGTGGTGACCTAGTTATACTCACACGTTGTATTTGCATGCAAGGTTTGATGATCCTATATGAATTGATAAGGAAGTTGTGGCCCAGACAAGGTTATCCTTTAATGTCTAGTAATGTGTGGAAAGTAGATCATGGTGACCTAGATATGGTATGTGACATACCATCATCCCAAGTTGTACCTGCATGCAAGGTTTGATGATTGTATATGAATTGATAAGAAAGATATGCTCTGGAAGTGAAACGTTTATGGACGGACGGACGGACAGACACCATACCATAATACAACAGGTCAAAGACGGCCGTATAATTACCAAGACTTAACTTTAAAAGATATTAAGAAGTATCAATGATACTAGGGCTAGCTCAGGCTCCACAGATATTTTCACCAAATCATCTAAACAAAAAATAAAAATAGAAGAATCCCCATTATTTTGTAACAAAATTTCAATTATTAAATGAAATTATTTCACCAAAATTAAAATAAAAATTTGCCAATTGTTTTTAAAATTTGCAAACTGGCAAATTTGCTAATCATACAAATTGAAAGTTTAATTATATTACAATATTTAACTCTGTTGAAATCATAGTACAGAACTCATTTTGTATTACTTGTAAAAACTGGTGTAAATTTCTGAGTAACTATTTCATATGCCATTTGGCTATTTGTGAGTCAATATAATTACATTATGATACTTAGTTTAAGATGAAATTACAGTATAAAACTGCATCCAATATGAGACGAGCTGGTCTTTATTTTTGTGTAGCTGGTTAATTGTACCTCTGACCCCCAGCTACCTAATGCAATAATCTAATTGTTCCAAGTGCTATGGAATATTAATTTCTTTCGGTGATTTCCTCACATGTATACCATGGCCCTGATTTTCATAGCTATCTTAGCGCTAAATTATTGTAAAACCATCGTAGACTATGGCATGTGTCATAGCTTACAATGTTTTTATGATATTGCAGTGCTAAGATAGCTTCGAAAATTTGGAGCCAGAAGTATGTATAGAGATATAAATATTTTTTGGGGGTGATTATTTTTGTCCCTTCACTTCAAAATAAGATAGGTAATATGTAACATGTTTGTTGTGTGTGCTGGACAGAGAAGCTGAGCAGTGATAAACTTGTTGAATAATTTGATATTATTTGTTTAAATTAATTGTAAGTTATACCTGTAGAGTTGAGTAGGCAGGACATATTAGTTGTTAGTGTCTGTTGGAAAAAAGGAATGAAAATCACAACCCTCAAGATACAATTGTTTTGTGTGAAACTCGACAAGGCATGTTTCAAGACAAATAGATGTAAATTTTGAGTTGGGACTTCCCCCATCTGCAACAGTCACTCACGATAGATACTCTTTGTATGTACAGTGTAATTTCTAATTAATTTTATCTTTACAAATTGAGTATAAAAAGTCCTTAAAAATTATTTTAAATAATGTATTTCAAGTCCATAAGTAAATTTAGATTTTCAGCTACTACTGGAACCTAATGTAAACTTAATCATCAGTCACAGCTTCTACTGAGAAGAGATCATGTGAAACAACTGGCCAAAATGTGAACCTGACATTATCAATATATAAATATCTGGGGCAATAAATATTTTTACAAAATAAATAAAAAATGTGAACCTGTGAGTGATGTGAATTGAAAGAGAAATTGTGGAACATACATGAAGTTATGGAACAACTTTTAAATAAATATTATACTGCTATTTAAAATATGTTTTTAACCTGTCATTACTAAACAGTACACAAACCAACGATAAAGTAAACTAGACATACAAGTAGGTGATCAGATAGAAGGTTTAGTCTGTTTTTTCTTGTTACCGGTATAGATGGTGTAACAGTAGCTGGACAAACCAAACAAGTGACGTCTCAAAGAGTTGCTGGGCAACTGCTTTAGCATGTTGCTGATCCGGTACTGTAGCATTTAACTGTTATGCTTATTATCAGTTAAACATTTACTGGGAAAAGAAATTCAAATTAAATATGTCCCAGTTTTGTAAATCAGTAGGTAAAGGCATAGGCAAATTATGAGTTTGTAGAGCCTTCGGCCATATTAAAAGTTCTATGACTGGCGAAAAGTTAAGTCAAAAGCAAAATGTGTACAGCCATAGTTTAATCATGTTACAAATGTGGTTTTAAATGTAGCCATGGAACAAGTGATACATGTTGACATAGCTGTACATTATTTACACTTCAGTCTTCTTTTTATCTTCAGTTGTTAATTGATTTTAATTTCAATGATTACAGCATTTGTTGAGAGAGAGAAAATACCCTGCTGAAACCAAGGTTCCAGTTTTGAGATAAGACAGAATAAGTGCCAAAAGCATGTGTTACAAATATTGTTTTAAATGTTGCCATGGAATCGATCACGTTTATGAATGCAATCCGGGTGGGACGTTCCGGTTTTCACTATCTTCATCATCACCCTCATCATCATCGTCGTCATCTTCGCCATACATTGAAGGCTGCTGAAACAAAGCAAGACATTGATTAAAGTACTTGTAATGCAATTGTATTAATAAAAAAAGAATATTATATGCTACTGGATTTAACAACAGTACTGTAATTGTACTGCAGGTTTTAAGCAGGACAACAAGAAAAACATTATAACCAGTTGCTGAGTTTTGTTTTGTTTAGCACAATTAAAAACTTTGTTCCAAATCTAAATAAAATTAAATAAAGGCTAGCTAAAATGGCATTTATTTATGGTTGTTAAATTTACTTTTTGAAGAATTTTATTTTAAATATATAGTGACAAAAGAAATGCGACAATGCAAAATAATAACACAAAATATTGTTTTAGGCGGTAATGAGAAATTGTAGAATATAGAATTATTGCAATTTTGTGATTTGAAACAATAGATCTTTTTGCTTTAATTAATTTCATTTGCTAATTTACACTGTGAGGATTACATACACAGTATTTGCATTTCAGGTAAATAGCTGCTTAATTGAACTGTCTTCTGATATATATTTTGTTTTCTAAAAATAATGTACATGATTGTTTATAACACAAAATACCTGTTAACTTTGTGATTCTATTAGGGCCATTCATAATTTTCAACATTTTCACAAGTATACAAAGAGTACACTTTTGACCACCCCCCTCCCTCCCCTCTAAACGTGTACATCCTCAAATGAAAAATGTTGATTGACATTTTTCATTTTTAAAAAAAGTGTATGCTGGCTCCATAACACACACCCCCCCCCCCCCCCCCCCCCCCCCCCCCCCGTACGGTTTGTATACTCATGAAAATGTTGAAAATTATGGATGGCCCCATAGTACTTATGGTAAATTAACTAAATACATCTAGAACTGGAACTGGAACTATTTTCTCGTGCCCCTATCCATACATGGTTCAGGCACGCCCACCATGGATCCATGTTCTGGCATCGCCAGTCCATGGTTCCATGGCATACATCTAGATGTCAAACATTTGGTAATTTTAGAGAGGAAACCCACCACATGTTTCCATTAGTAACAAGGGATGCTTTATATGCACCATTCCATACACAGGAGAGCACATACCACAGTGTTTGGTATACCAGTCGTAATGCACTGGCTGGAATGAGAAATAGCCCAATGGGCCCACTAACAGGCACAGCAATATAAAAGTCATTATTGTACGGCTAGAACCGATAGGGGAATCACTGAAATAATTTAAGTTTCAGGGCATTACCACTGTTTACTCATGGCCGCTTAATGAATTAATTATGTACACATGTCACTTTGGAGAGAATCACATCATAACTGTAGAACCGTTAGCCTGCCAGTGGTGCAGGGAGAATTGCACTAAGGGATAGGCAGTGTCTTAAAGTCAATGACCCTAATATCAAGGTATATACCTTGTACATAAAATTTATTTTGTGCTCCTATGAATGACTAGAAACATGTTGGATTAGCTGATTTTGACAATTTAAGAAAGAACTTGGAAATAATGTCTAATTTAACTGTTAAAATACCTGTAATAGTCGATATTGTGGAAACATGCAGAAAAGTATCCAAGTTGAAAGAAGATAATATTGACTTGGTAATGCATTTCGATATTGTGGAAACATGCAGAAAAGTATCCAAGTTGAAAGATGATAATATTGACCTGGTAATGCATTTCGATATTGTGGAAACATGCAGAAAAGTATCCAAGTTGAAAGATGATAATATTGACTTGGTAATGCATTTCGATATTGTGGAAACATGCAGAAAAGTATCCAAGTTGAAAGAAGATAATATTGACTTGGTAATGCATTTCGATATTGTGGAAACATGCAGAAAAGTATCCAAGTTGAAAGAAGATAATATTGACTTGGTAATGCATTTCGATATTGTGGAAACATGCAGAAAAGTATCCAAGTTGAAAGAAGATAATATTGACTTGGTAATGCATTTCGATATTGTGGAAACATGCAGAAAAGTATCCAAGTTGAAAGAAGATAATATTGACTTGGTAATGCATTTCGATATTGTGGAAACATGCAGAAAAGTATCCAAGTTGAAAGAAGATAATATTGACTTGGTAATGCATTTCGATATTGTGGAAACATGCAGAAAAGTATCCAAGTTGAAAGATGATAATATAAAGCAAAATATAATACATGTACAAGCTGAATATGTATACAGTACAGCAAATTCAATACATCTGGCCCCGTGCTTATAAACCTTAAAGTCTAGACTTTAATAAAGTCCACACTTTAACGTCATGGCAATGCCATTCAAATAGCATTACGTTAAAGTCTGGACTTCATTAAAGTCTAGACTTCATTAAAGTCTACACTTTAAGTTTTATAAGCACGGGCCCTGGGGCCTATTTCACAAAACATCGTAAGTTTACATCTGCGACTAGCAGTTATACTGGGCATACATTTACACATGTTTGACATCTATTTCACGCAGAACATTACATCATTACAGAAGATGGAGCATTTTAAGGACAAAAGAAACTTAAATATGTGTACTTTTAACTATATTTGTTGTACTATAATAGTAATAAAAATTGTGGTTTAATCATAGATTTATGTTTACGTGCTAAACTAGGCTTACGATGTTTTGTGAAATTGGGCCCAGAGCCCGTTGTAATGAGCACATTGCATAATGACTTGATGCAGGACACTTGACCCGTCCCTCTGGTATAATGGTGTAATTACATACACCGGTACCCTGGACCAAAGGTCTCACTACACAGATGTCATCTGCCATTGAAACCCATGCCCAACTTCAAATGAAGATTGCCAATAGAACGGGTTCTCATTGGCACTAACAACATACACCATTGCGAACATACATTATATAAACATTTATTTTCACTCCAGAATTAAGAACATTTCCGTCTGTTTTTTGCTATATGACCGCTTCTGGCTGTAATACCGGTCTAAACAGGTGGTTCATTAACCGATTCACTCCGGCTGTCTCTTACACTATACACTCATGTCCCAAAAAGTCAATGCACAATATTACAAAATAGCATGAACAAAATACAGCCAGAAGGCTTACCATTAAACAGACATATTGTTTTCATTCTTCACCATTTCCTAGAAGTGAATATGTGAACCATAACATGTGTCACAATTAGGAACTATAGTGGACCGTGATGAATGAACTCTCACCCGGAAGTGATCTGTGTAGTGAGACCAAACCAGAGGTAGCTGGGGCCTGAGGGACATGGCCGAACCTTGAAAGGATGTGGTCATATTAAAATAGTTTCACGTCCATGTACCTGTACCTGTATGTAAAGTCATTATGTGATAATGGTCACATCCTACAATCCAATGACATTACTCTTCACAGTGATTTGTTTGTTTGTTTTTGTTGGGTTTTTTGTTGTTTTTTAAATAATAATTATGTTTGTTTATTTTTTGTTGTTGTTGTTTTTGTTTTGTTGTACATCTGTTTGTGTGTTTTTTTAAAATAAATTATGTTTTGGGATTTTTTTTATCCCACACACAGTACTGTTTGAGAAAACCACCAAAATCAAAGTCAGCATTCTATATAGTTTAACTGCAACAACAAAAACAGCTATAAACGGTTAAAAAGTTAAAATTAAAACTCTTGACACTTCTGATCAATAAAAAAGGGTTAAAATCCAACAAAAACACCAACTGGAAGCTATAATGTGACATTGTGAAAAAAAATTAATGGTTTATTACTACCCTGGATCAGTAAACAAAGTAAAACTTTTACATGTCTATTAAACAAGGAAGTTCAAAAGAATTTAAACAAATCAGTAATTTTCAAGATACGTGTATGTAGTGGTTGATATGTTGAACATTTATAGTAATTTAGTAATAATACAACACAAAATTCAAATTTTCTGTTAGGTTAAAAAAAAAAACCCACAAAATAATACAAATTAATGAACTTGTAAATCATTAATATGATCTTGTTAATGTAATCACTAGAAGTTATTAAAGGTAAAAGTCCATAATACACTAAAAAGCAAAATGTAGCCAAAAGCAAACCTGTTTTGTCAAGTTGTATTCAAGTATTATGTAAGAATTCCTTTTCATTGAAGGCTATATCAGTTTTAAAAAACAATTAATATCTCCTGTGATATGAGTAAAGTAAATCATGGCTTAATCCCCTTGATGAACTGTGGACGTGTTTTAGGGTTTTTTTTCTTCGATTGTTTTTTTGCATCTGTTAGAACACATGAAAAATTGGGACATCTCGGAATGGTATGCTGTTCACCAATCATGCTATTATAGAAAGACTAATTAACATAACAGAAACATAATGTAACTTAAATTTATAAAAACACTGGACAGGAGGCAGCACTGGCTCCAAATTAAAAAAAATATGTGTACACTCTGAATGATGTTGAGCAAAACCGCCAATGATTTTGTGACGACCAATTTGATTTTTTAAAAAAGAAATGTCTTCTGTAAAATCACACTTTATGTAACTTTTTTTGTAAGTCAATTAATTTAATGCTGAATCCTGGATCAATGCCCACTTTATTTCACTGAGGTGATAAAAACAAAACAAAAACAAAAACAAAAAAACAACCAAAAATGTTAAGTCAGAGACAAAAAGTGGGCCAAAACCAGACAAGAAAGTAACTGTAAAGTAAGTGTTCAATACTGCTGACATTTTACTCTTTCTTTTTTTATTTCTTGTGCAGCTTATCTTTCTGATCATCTGAAATTTTTCACCACTTACATGTACCGGTAAGTGAAAGTACAAGTAAGAAAAGCACTTGAGGACACAAACTATATATATATTAAAAGTTTGTTTATTTTGTTTAACGACATCAGTGATCACTAGTAGCATATTGATTTAGTAATCATCGGCTATTGAATGTCAAACTTTTGGTAATTTTGATGTATAGTCTTAGAGAGGAAACTATATTTTTTCATTTGTTGCAAGGGATCTTTAATATGCACTATCCCACAGACAGGATAGTACATACCACAGCCTTTGATATACCAGTCGCGGAGCACTGGCTTGAACAAGTGTAGTAAAAGGTAGTGTGACCCATTTTATTATGGACTCTTACCTTTAAGACTGTGAACACAAAACAAACTGGTTAAAAATACTTGTCAAGGACAGAACTCTTTGATATGTTCAAGGTTGTGTCCAAGACAGGCATGCTTGGAAGCATGCCACAAATTACCCACATCCACTCTAGTTAAAAAACTGACATCTGGTACATGTACCAGTACTGAGTTATTCTACATGTATAATACAGGCATGTGATTTGGTATTCTTAAAAAAAAGCTGAAAATCTTCTATCATACAAAAGCGAAGCGATTTCTTTGACTTGTCATCAGTCTTATATCACGATACACTGTCTACAGGTAAGCGAACAGCCATTAAGAAAATGGTTTAGTGGAAATGCAATAATAAAAAAAACCCTGAAAATAAAGGGAAATGGGATTGTTTTCAATGAAAACATTTTCACGGATTTATTTTACGATAAAAGATTTTTTTTTTTTTAAAGCAGAATTCCGCTAAAAATCGGAAGAATCACATGCCTGATAATATGCATGTTGGGCATTGAAGTTGGGGATTATTTTTTTAGGATTCCACCTGAAGCATACATGTAAATGTAATTTAATATAGATATTCTGGGATTCAGTCTCATAATCTTATGCTTCCAACCCAAAATGCTGGATTCACGGAGGCACAGGATCATGTTAAATTTGCAGCCTGCCTGTGTTAGGGGCTGTTAACAACCATCGACATTTTCATGACCATATGTACATTAGAAAAAATAAGGTTAATGTCAACGAATTGTTTAAAATGTTGATACAAATATTCCTTACAAAATCACTATTCTGATGCATTTAGAAGCAGGGAGGGTGTACCACAAAAAAAGAGTTAAAAAAAAAGAGTATGGCTTGTCCACTGAAAATGCTGATAATTTTCAATGGAAAGATTTTTATTTTAGCCAATTTTGAGGTACATATATGTTAGGGGTTTGGGGGTTTGTACAAAAACTGTTAAAAAGCTGTTAATTTGAACAAACATTTATTAGCCAAATATTAAATGTTGTAGCCACTTTGTATAAAACTTAGCACTGGCTAATTTGGCAATGGGTAGGGCAAGTCTAGACTGTGAATGATATATGGATGTTAATACATAGATTTTTCAAAGCTTGTAAGGGTTGTTCCAGAATTGATGATGAGGCTGGGGAGCAGCTACTGATGCCACTTTTGAGCACTCTTCAAATACACTTGTATACCCCATCCGCCAATAAATAAACTTTAATTCATACAATGCATAGACAGAAAGGAAAGTGGGTTACAAAAACAAACAAAAACAAGCTTGGCACTAGGGAAGGTTATGGTTGCACAATGATCTTGAAATGATGCCCTCCCCCTCCCCCAAAGTTTTGGATGGATATTATGAAATCAATTCTGGTTCAGCCCTAAGCATGGAGGTCAATACGAGTATACTGCATTATTATTTCAAACCAATAAAATAAAATATAACTGTCATTCTTATTAGTGATTCAACAGTTCTGTCCCATTAAAACATTTTTTTTTTAAAACCTACAAAGTGAAATATATACATTTAATTACATTGTGTATGTATTCCTAACTTAACATTAGAAGCCATGCTAATATTAAAAATAAAATTTAGTTTTGTATTTTAACTCTAAGCTGTAGCTATTTGAGATTTGATTTACTGCAAGTCTGTTTTGTATTTTAACACTATCAAGCTTTAACTATTTGGGGTTTTATTTACTGTAATTCACTACAGTAAACTTAATGACACGACAAATGGCACTACTCAAAATGGCGGCAATACAGGCATCTGCGCAAATGTAAACATTGGTTTTCAGATTCCTGAAGTTATAAGCTTTCAAAATAATATTATGTGCTGCTTTGGTAATCTCCATAAATTTTGAATAAAAATACATAATGAACCTGACTATAAAGAAATTAAAACAAAGAGGTATAAAGAGTTTGAAAACATTTAATTAAAAATATTCAAAAGAAATTCGGACAAAAAGACAAATAGTTGGGTTTTAGGAGGGGGGTGGGGGGTGGGGGGTGGGAGAGTAATTTCCTATTAAATTAGTATAAAAAGTTAAATAATTTGGAAAATATAATAGAAGATTACTATTTTAAAAAGTAAAAACAAATATCTACAACAAAACATGTGCCAATGTCATGTGAAACTGTTATATAGTATTCTAATTTTAGCAACACGAAAACAAGAAGCTACAGAAGCTATAACAATTAAGAATTACCTTGTAAAAATATTCAATGTCTATTAAAGTGAGGCAGTCCTTGATAACGCTAAAAAAACCAAGAGCTGTCACACTTAGTGGAGTGTTAAGAAAGACTGAATGTATATGCACATATGATATATTATAGCATCCAAGAATTACTTATTAAAGCAAGCTAGTCTTTCATATGGCTTTAAAATATGGTCTGGTAAAGAAAGCAAATTTATATGTACATGCAACAACCCGTTGGAGAGAATATCATTTATTATTTGTGATAACACATCAATAAGACACATACAGGTTGTATTTGACATACTGATTTAAAAACATATGATTGACCTGGTTGCCATAGCCATATCATCCAATGAAAAAAAAAAAAGCATTATCAAAATTAATTGTTCCTTGATACATAAGTTAACTGTAAATGATAGAGTCGAAAATATGTTTTACTTGGAAAAGATGTTTTAAATTTATTTTAAACCTGATTTTGGAGGATATGTAAGAAATATAATATTACATTTATGTGCATAAGACACCATGTATAAGATGTTTTAAAAAACTCTTAAGATAAATGGTATCTAGATCGGACAATAAATAAATTTTCATTATATTCATTACAATTATTCGTTACAAGCTATATCACTGGTCCAGTCATAGCAATGAGAGTTTGTTCATTTCTCAATGAAGATATGGTAAAAATAACATTGTCATAGAACATCACATCTAATGACGTCACTTTATATTGTTTATGAACAAAAAAAAGTATTCAAAATAAAATATGAACATTTAGTGTCGTTACTGGTAAGTGTGTTGTAAATTTAAATAAAAGGATTGTCTGTTATTTCTTTTACAATCATCGGGGTATGAATGAAAAAAAATTCATCCAAAAACTTTGTCAGATGATTTATTTTGTTTTGGTTCATATCCAGATGAAACAGAAATAACAGACAATCCTTTACTCGTGTATTATTTATTACAATGTATGTGTCCATGTATTACTACATTACTCAATAAATGCAGGCCCATATGCAGGTGGGGTGGGTGACGGGTGTGTATGCAACCCCTTCCCCCCTCCCCCCAAAAAAAAATATATACATTAACAAAGGTCCTAATTTTTTTCTATTTTTCTAAAATTTAATTTCACTTCAAATCCAGAAATAGTGAAACAAAATTTAATGCCAAGATTTCTTCAAAGACAGTAAGGTGTATTAAGTTAGTCATTTTCAAAAAAACTATTTCAAGAGCAATTTTGCAATGGAATTTGTTTAGCATTCTGAAAAATGGAAACATCATACACCTAATTTATTGTTATTGTAAGGAGAAGCAAAGTGACATCATTAGAATACTGACGTCATTCAAATTCAAAATTAGCTATATTATTACAATGCTCCACCACATTAAAATAAAACCGGTCTACTCATTTTGACCCCTATGAAAATAGTTCAGTTCTATATTGAGCAGACATTGCTACTTACGTATTGGTATGTTTTTATTTTTCATAATTTTAGACAAAATGTTACGTTTAAGTTTTAAAAGATGAAAGAAACAGTAAAAATCATTTGTCAAATATATCACATAAAAAACCCTGTTGGATATGTTATATATATTGCATACAAAGCCAAAATAAGGATGTGAATGTGAGTGTCGTCAACCGTAGTCGACTGGTTTCAGTATGGTCTACCTGGTTCTACAACAATGTACGTTGTAAAACCAGGGCTTCTAGAAGTATTTTTAAATCCACTAGCCATTGGATCAGTGATTTAACAAATTTACTAGCCACTTACTTTAAGTTAATACAATTTTACTAAATAATAGTAATAATCAAATATGTCATCAAAAGATGGAGATGAGCTTAAAAACATTGGTGGGTTGTGTGGGGGCAGGATATTCATATTTACAAAATAAGACTTAACTGCAACATTTGACTAAACAAATTTCACTAGCCGTCGGGCATGGTAATAGTAGTTATTATTTACTAGCCCAACATTGAATATCACTAGCCATGGGAGTGGGGCTACCATAATCTAGAAGCTCTGAAACTGTAGGAAGGTATCTTAATATAAACACTATCTTTGATTAGTTAGTTAATAAAAAATTAATCAATATTGTTTAAAAATTAACAAACAAAAACAAGTAAAAGAACAAAACACGAACATCAACGGAATCACCAAAAACAACCCTATCTTTTCCTACTTTAGCACCGCTTTGACGAACTTTGGAAATGGATTGTGGTTTTTGCTTCATATGTCTACAAAAATTAAGCAATAATGTAAAGATCTGTGTAACTGTTCAGGGTTTTTGTTTTGTTTGTTTGTTTATTTTGTTTTGTTTTTCTTTGGGGTTTTTTTTTTTTATTTTTTTTAGGGGGGGGGGTAGGGTTTTTTTTTATTGTTGTTGTTCATTGTCATAGTAATCAGTATGTGTTTGGATACTAAACATAAAGAGCTGAGCTTACAAAGCCTGTTTTAGACTTACAAGTTACACGCATATAACTACATACATTTCAGTGGCGGATCCAGAAAATCCATTTAGGGGTGGGCCCGAATAAATGACATGACTGGTATATCAAGGGAACTTTGGGGGAGGTTTGGAGGGGGGTGAAAATTAATTTTTAATAAAATTATAACTGTCGCAAAATTTAGGGGGGAGCGGGCCCGTGAAGCCCCCCTCTAGATCCGCCTCTGCATTTACAAAGCTTAAACACCCGAGTTTAAGAAAAACAGGCTTCGTAAATTTATCCCAAAAAATGCAAACGTAATGTCTGTCGAACCAGAACTTAATGTGTACAAGAACATACCACTCGAGAGTTCTACTGTATATATTCTTACACAATAAATGTATGCAATAAAACAAAATTAAAAACAAATTTATGTGTATTTATGTACCGGTACATAAATACACGTAAATATTACATACCCTGTATAATTTCTGTATATATATAGCTCATAACAAAAGCAAGTCTATTTTGTTTAAACATTGGTACATTAATTATATAATTATTGGTCCAATTTACATGTAGCACAAAATGTTTTAGTTATCTCACAGCTGGCATGCAGAATACATGTTTATACAGTAACACAGGATAGGGAAAGGTTTGTTTTTGGGGGTTTTTGGTTGATTTTTTTTTCTTTTTTTCAAAAACAAATCATCTGATTTGTCACAAGAATGTTTTATATATCAATTAGCTGACATGCAGAGGGGCTATTCAACAATGACATAATAATCAAAGTCAGTCAATTTTTTAAAAACTCCATTTCCCTGCCCCCTTTAAAGGCACTAACGCTAGTTATTAGACACTAACTTTTCAGTTATTACAGTTTGTCTACTGTTAAGTTATTCATGGCTTAAAATGTGTTGGTTAAATTTTGTCAATCCAGTGAGTTTCAGTGGTAATTCTGACACTCTTAGAGAAGAAACCTGCTATATTTTTCCATTAGTACAAAGGGATATTTTATATACATCAAGGGGCGGGACATACAAATGTAGCCCAGTGGTAAAGTGCTCACTCGATGTGCAGTCAGTCTGGGATCGATCCCCGTCGGTGGGCCCATTGGGCTATTTCTCATTCCAGCCAGTGCATCACGACTGGTATATCAAAGGCTGTGGTATGTACTACCCTGTCTGTGGGATGGTGCATATAAAAGATCCCTTGCTGCTAATCGAAAAGTATAGCCCATGTGTGGTTCTTAACCATATGTTTGATGCCATATAACCGTAAATAAAATGTGTTAAGTGTGTCGTTAAATAAAACATTTCTTCTTTTCTTCTTTTTATATACATCATCCCACAGACAGGATAGCACATACCATGGCCTGTGATAGACCAGTCGTGGTTCATTGGCTGGAACAAGAAATAGCTCAATGGGCCCACCGATGGGAATTGATCCTAGACCGAATGCACATCAAGCGAGCACTTTACCACTGGGCTATGTCCCACCACACACCTCAGAAACAAGCATCAGTGTCTTTAAAGGCATATTGTCACAGACCACTGACCTATTTCATGGTCTAACAAATAATTACCTGAACAAAAATAATTTGTCTCTAAATGTACTTTATTCAATCATCTTCATAACCACCATACTCCATTTATTAATGACATTTTGTAAAAATAATTGAATTGTGGCAATGGTCCATAATTCAAAAACTAAAATTGCTGAGAGGGATGACATGGATTTCACTCCATCATGGTTCAGTTAAGGTGATGCGATAGCTAGATTTGGTTTCCAACAATTAATGTAATTTTTATTTATTATCCATTTTTTAAGAGAAATAAGTTCCTTAAATCAGTGACAGTATGCCTTTAACATATTTTGAATTCAAACATATACCGGTATGTATCATATCCAGGAACCCTCCTGCCCACCCACCCACCCTCTAATGTTATGTCATTGCTGAAAGCCCTATGTCACTACATGACAGACAGGGAAAAGGTTTTGGGGTTGGGTTTTCTATATATTTATGTTATGAAAAGTGTTTGACTAGATGGCATGCAGACTATACAATATGTGATGGAACAGAAAAGTATTTCTTATTTATTTGTTAACTGGAATAGATGATTGGGTTACTGGGTTACTGCAAATAATATTTTTTATTTTTTATGTTTTAGGTGTATACTGGCATGCAGACTATACAATATGTGATGGAATAGAAACATTTAAAAAAAAAAAAATTGTTAACTGGAATAGGTTACTGGGTTACTATAAAAAAAAAAAAAAAAAAAAATTATTTATGTTTTAGGTGTATACTGGCATGCAGACTATACAACATGTGACGGAATGGGATTTATTTTTTATTTGTTTATTAACTGGAATAGATTGTTGGGCTAATGCAAATAATCTAATTTTTAATTAACACTGGTATTATTTTGCATGTTTTAGGTGTACACTGACTGGCATGCAGACCACAATGGTAAGGGGTTTGATTAGTTTCTTATGCGAAGTGGAACACTTGGTGAGAAATGGAACAGAACTGTCGAAAACGATGATGTCATACCTGGTGATATTCGTCTTCAGACTCGGTTTCCTAATCAAAAATGAGCACCACATTTTAACTAATCAATAACAGACATGATGATGGTATGCTGACTAAATAATGACAATGAGAAATGATAATTTAGCAATAGCAAAAATAGTCATCATAAATCATCACAGTACTTGAAAATAATTTCATTTCTATGTGATTTAATTACAGTCCCATATATTATGACAAAAAACGTTTAGCAATTTGGTATTAAAGGGACATACCCAAGTTTTTAAACACCAAGGTATATTTTTGACTATTAGAGCTGTTTCTGATAACTGAAATCATACTTTACTTAGATTTTATTGTTTAGATTATCCATTTCCATATATTCAAAGTGTTTTTGGTCCTCCTGGTGTTTTTAATATCTTAAAATGCATTTCTCATAGTTTTAAAAACGCACGTGCGTCTGAGAGGTAACAGTTATGGAGTCGAGTTTTAGTCTATTTTTAGTGGGTATTTCACCATTTCAAAGTTACAGACTCATGTTTCACTCAGTTGTAACTTTATCCAAATGTGTTACAGGTTTGTAGATTAACTAAACGTAGTGTTAATTTTTATGGGCTGAAACTAGGGTATGTCCCTTTAATTTTCACGGGTTAAAGCTAGGGTCTGTTCCTTTAAATGTGCTAAAATAAAAGAAAATGTTTGACTTTCACAGTGAAATAAGATGTTGGATTTAATTGATGCATCATTTGTCTGTACATGTAACAGGAGATTTTCAATACAAAATTAATTAGGTAACTGTGATGTCATTGAATGTGGCTTACTGTTAAAGTATAATGCAGTAGTACCAAATTGCAGAAATGTTTTGTCTTAGTATAGTAGTTGGTACACTATTCTTCTCTGAGGCTTTCGCTACAAACATGAACAAGGAATACAATACATACTGTACACATGCCTGTACTTTATCAAAGAGATATTTATATACATACATAAGAAATCTGTTTAAATTTCAGAATTCAGCAACATTACAACCATATCGCACACACATGCACACATACAGACAAACAGGCAATTCAAAAGTTCTGGATCACTTCAGGAAAATGTCTATATATTTTTTTTTTAAATATTTAATAATAAAGAACATCACCCATTACTACTGGTACATGTTTGTAGTGGGGAAAATGTCTGAATGCTGAATGCTGAACATTTGTGAAATACATTGTAGCTAAAGTGGTTATGTATCAGTTTTAGTTTCAACAGTAGCAGATCACACCATTTAGTAATGGCAATTAACGATGACTGCTATCATAAAGTGAGATAGGGGTTAACTAAACATTTAACTGAGGAAATGAATCAAAACTGCCATATACCAACACACAGACACAGACACACACAAACACACACATAAACACACGTACACACTCTCCTCTGTCGATTCTACCATACACCAACACACGCTCAACACACACACATAAACACATGCACACTCTCTCCTCTCTGTCGATTCTACCATACACCAACACACGCTCAACACACAGACACACACATAAACACATGAACACACTCTCCTCTCTGTCGATTCTACCATACACCAACACACGCTCAACACACAGATACACACATAAACACATGCACACACATTCCTTTCTGTTGATTCTGAGGAAGAACAATGTCCATCTGCTTTACCAAATGGCAGAAAACAAGTTTTCAATTCCAAACTTTCTGTATTTTGATATTTGCTTGGTATGATAAATAGGTACTGACATGACACTCTTACCGAATGGTATATACAATATACACTATACAGTTTTTCGTTCCAGCCAGTGCTCCACAACTGGTTTATCAAACGCTGTGGTATGTACTATGATGTCTGTGTGATGATACATATAAAAGATCCCTTGCTGTTAATGGGAAAGAGTAGCCCATTGTGTGGCGGCAGCAGGTTTCCTCTCTCATAATCTGTGTGGTCTTTAACCATACACATATTTTCGATGCCACATAACTGTAATTTAAATGTTGACTGGGTCCTTAAATAAAACATTCCTTCCTTCCTCTCTCTCTCTCTCCCTCTTTGTCTCTATCTGTATCTTCCTGTCTGTCTATCTGTCTGTCTGCCTGTCTTTCTCTCTCTCTCTCTCACACACAAACACACACAAACAAACACACACACACACACACACACACACAAACACATCTAAGCACACTGTATACATATAATTGCACAGAAATATACTGCAGTAACTAAATCTAGCAGTATAAAACCATTCTTATATATTATGGCATACTATAGGGCCTGCTACACGATACGATAGAATCGGACCGAGTCACTCGAACGAGTCACTCGCACCAGTCAATCAGACCGACTGAATCGGACATGTTGCCACACAGTACTTGTCAATCGTATGAAACGTGACGTCATTGAAAAACATCCTTGCTGTAACCATGGTCAACAATGTCGTGTATTGATAAGAAGACGGCTGTCGTAACGTTTCTGTATTTATATAAATGACTGGACACATCCCACAAAGAGTTGTGCCCCTGATACGACTCTACGAGCTGTTGGGTCTGTGCTGACGACAAGCGAACAGAGTTTTCCGCCATTACACTCAGAACATCGCGGTTATCTGTGCCATGATCTGACTGGTCAATGTCACCAAACGTCTGATTCAGTCGTATGAAAATAGAACAGGTTCTAAACTTCAACTCGTACTAGTGACTCGGGCCGATTCAATCATATGGCATGCCACACGTTACGATTTGCTTGTTTGCATTGCAATTCAAGTCACTCGTACGTATCGTGTAGCAGGGCCTTATCTGTAGCACACACCTCATCAAAACCTGTTCTAGCGACTACACCTAGATAGCATTTTCTCACTTTAAACCATGTGGTCAGAAATTGAAACCACTTCAGTTTCAGGGTCACTCCCATGCAACTCATGGTCACTCCAATGCAACTCATGGTCACTCTCATGCAAATTGGCTTCCTAAATACACGTGTTCACAGAATTTAAAACAAGTTTATATTACCTAGTAACATGTATCCATGTATTTCTCACTTAAAAATAATAATGAATGTACTTGGGGGAAAAAACAGTAACAGTTATCAAATTGAATGTATTTTTCACCACAAAATATTTATAAAAGTATGGGAAAACAAGTGTATTACCCAGTAGCAATAATCTAATAGCATGTATTTTTCACATGAATGTGTTGAATCGCAGGTATATATTACTTATTATTACACGCCAGTGTAAGATATTACTCATATCATAACAATCACTCAATATCTAACTAGAGTAATATTGGCATGCGTAGATGTGATAAGATAAACTATTATATTTGGGTCAAAGACAAAACGATGTTGCGGAAAGTGTCATTGTCAAACTGCTACTATTTTTACAGCCCTATGTACAAATTGTCAGCGTCACATCTAGTCAATCCCACATCTAGTCAATCCCATTCACTCAGCTCAATCTTTGCTGGTACAATCAACAATTCACTCATTATTGTGACTTTCAAAACCTCATTAACTGACAATTTATAATGCAAGCTTTAGGCCAAATTCTAAACTGTACATTTCTGACGTCTCATTGCTCAATGTGATGTCATTTAAGTTTACGTGTGACATAGATCACTTATTGACCCAATTCGCAGAAAAATAACGTGTAGTGGGTCTCAACATCTGTTTACTTCTGCGTTGTGGCTTGTTTGCAATTGGTTTGTAATAAATTAAATACTAAACTAGCTTGCATGTCATACCATTGTTATGAAACTCATGAACAGTGTTGGTATCCGACTCGCTTTCGGTCGTCAAGATACCCAAACTGTTCACTCGTTTCATAAAAACAGTATGACAGGCAAACTCGTTTAATTTCTATATGTAGCAATTATCCATATATTTTGTACCTAAAAATAATTATAATTTATTGAAGAAAAAAACATGTATATTACCCAATGAAAACTATCCACGCATTTTAACCAAAACAATATTTGTATACATTTTTAACTTCAATGTTGTGGTCATTCTCAGTAAAATCTTACAAATATGGTCATAACATAAATATGGTGATAACATTGGCAAAACAGTTTGGCAATCATTATTTGGACAAATTTAACAAATGTAAACATTTCAACTCACAGACTCTATGCGTACGTGTGGCGCACAATCTCTGAAGACGGTGGGTTCGACGGCAGGCTGGCTGGACGTTATGAATGGATCGGCCGGGCCTGGACTCAGTGGACTGACCACTGGTTGCAAACCTGGGTACTCGTGAGTCCCTGCTATAGTGCTCATTGTGTTATTGAATTTCTGAAATAAAAAATAATTACTAAATATAAATTTGCAAGGGGAAAAATCATGGGGCCTTGTTTTCTGAAACATTAGAAGTATGAAGTATATGATAGTGAGTTAGTGAAGTTGGAGAGCGAGAGCGAGAGAGAGAGAGAGAGAGAGAGAGAGAGAGAGAGAGAGAGAGAGAGGAGAGAGAGAGAGACACAGAGAGAGAGAGAGAGAGAGAGAGAGAGAGAGAGAGAGAGAGACAGAGAGACAGAGACAGAGACATTTATTCTGTGACTGTTTTAAAATTTTAGTTATGTGGAAATAAATTGAAAAGTGGTACCAGGACCAAGCTAAGTGAACATATACAATTTAATAAACAGACAATATTGTTTGGAATTTTAAACAGCAACAAAAGCATAATGGTATTTGCTAATTGGCTCATTATTAATGTTAAATATTATATATATATATACAGAAGTAAAAAGCAGAAACAGAAACCTAACATATATGTTCTTTTAAATATTATAAAAGATAGAATACAAATTGAAAAATATATCTTTAAAAAAAATTGTCAGTTTAAAGAATATGAATATATTCTCAATAACTGTGTTTTTTGGACCAGAATTGTTTTTAGAAACGAACTATGATTCATATCCCAATATTTTGCGATTTTCGTATTATCAAATTAGCTGTCACAATCAACTATGAATTCCTGATAATGACTGCGATGTTATGCAATTGTTGTTAAGCAAAAATATTCACCAAAAACGAAATCAATATTTCCACTTATTTCTCAAACGAAAACAAAAAATAAAAGCAGCCATTATTAAGACTAGTCTTGATCAGTGTTGTTCTATTATAATTTCCGGATTTGTGCCGTGTGCAAAATGGCAGGAAATATATGAATTAATGAATGTACTGTATGCAGTATAGTGTGTCGGTTTGAGATAGGCAAGATTGCAGGCGAGTAGTCAGAAGGTTAAGGTGATTTTTAGATGACTATGTAATTTCTGAACAGCCGTCCTTTTAAAGTTAAAATTTGTTTTAATGACACAACTAAACATTGAAGTTAAAGTTTATTTTGTTTAATAACACCACTATAGTGCACACCGATTTGTTAATCATCGGCTGTTGGATGTCAAACATTTTGTAATGTGGAAACCTGCTACATTTTTCCATTAGTAGCAAGAGATCTATTATATGCACACCATGCCACAGGCAGGATAGCATATACCAAGGTCTCTGATATACCAGTAGTGATGCAAGGTCTGGAACGAGAAATAGCCCAATAGACCACTGACGGGGATCGATCCCAGACCAACCGCGCATCAGAAAAGCGTTTTACAGTATACTCACATCCAAATCTGCTTGTTCATCTATCGAAGTGATGTCTTCAAAACACTTGCCCAGGTACTCCAGTGCCCGGGAATGGAAGAGCATTTCAACTGTTACAAATTCCTTCAAGATTTTCTGAAAGACAAGAGCAAACGTAACTTTTGAATTAAAGCTGCAACCATTCTTCCCCATCCTGTAATAGATTTTACTCATTCAAAATAGAAAAAGAAATACAGCTTTAGTAAACTATCAAGAGATAACATATGTTTCCCATATATAACAAGCAAAGAAAGAAATGTTTTATTTAACGACGCACTCAACACATTTTATTTACGGTTATATGGCGTCGGACATATGGTTAAGGACCACACAGCTTTTGAGAGGAAACCCGCTGTCGCCACTACATGGACTACTCTTCCAATTAGCAGCAAGGGATCTTTTACTTGCACTTCCCACAGGCAGGATAGCACAAACCATGGCCTCTGTTGAACCAGTTATGGATCACTGGTCGGTGCAAGTGGTTTACACCTACCCATTGAGCCTTGTGGAGCACTCACTCAGGGTTTGGAGTCGGTCTCTAGATTAAAAATTCCATGCTTCGACTGGGATCCGAACCCAGTACCTACCAGCTTGTAGACCGATGGCCTGCCACGATGCCACCGAGGCCGGTATATATATAACAAGCATTCTGAAAGTACTACTACAGAAAATACATGGGCCCAACAAATTTACATATATGTCCTGAGTTCAAATGTCATAACCCTAAGTAGGAGCACACTGATTAATTGGATTAATCAACTATTGGATGGCTAATATTTAATAATCCTGATATACAATCTTCAGAAGAATCCCACTACATTTTTTGCACTAACAACACATTTTCATATCTCCTAAGATCAAGCAAAGTTTGTTTTATTTAACGACGCCACTAGAGCACATTGATTTTTATCTTATCATCTGCTATTGGACGTCAAACATATGGTCATTCTGACACTGTTTTTTAGAGGAAACCCGCTGTTGCCACATAAGGCTACTCTTTTACGACGGGCAGCAAGGGATCTTTTATTTGCGCTTCCCACAGGCAGGATAGCACAAACTATGGCCTTTGTTGAAGCAGTTATGGATCACTGGTCGGTGCAAGTGGTTTACACCTACCCATAGAGCCTTGCGGAGCACTCACTCAGAGTTTGGAGTCAGTATCTGGATTAAAAATCCCATGCCTCGACTGGGATCCGAACCCAGTACCTATCAGCCTGTAGACCGATGGCTTAACCACGACGCCACCGAGGCCGGTTCTTAAGATCAAGAGTTATAACTCTGTAAAAAATTGATAAATCGCCTTGACAATTAAACTTGATCTGTAACAATAAAGCTATACACAAAATTTTAGGTCAATATCTTGAAGCATTGCAACAAATAAAGCTCAAAAAAAAAATTCTGTATCTCCTAAGTTCAAGGGCCATAACTCTGTCAAAAATAGATAAATCGCCATGACAGTTAAACTTGATCTGTAACAGTAAATGGTAAAGCTATAACCAAAACAAATTCAGTTCAATATCTCAAGGTATTGCGAAAAAAACATTCAGAAAAATCATATTGTAACTTTAGTAACATTGTCGAATACCAATTTCACCTTGATGTCTGAAAGCTTCTGCTGTTCAAATTTCTCCATCGCACTTTCCAACTTGTCATGGTGGTCGGCGGCATGTCGATTGGCATGTTCGAACTCTGATTGGGCCTAAAAACAGAAAACACAAAATATAGACTAACAACAAAAGTAATGAAAATTTTTAAAAACTAATTTAAGTTTACTTTTAAAAGTTTTAAAAACAATGTTTTTTAAAGTTTAAAATAAAGTTTTTTAAAGTTAAAGAAATTTTGTTTTTAATTTTTTTAAAGTATTTTTAAAGTTTTATATATAAAAAAAAAAAATTAAAGTTTTTTTTATATAGTTTTAAACGTTAAATTACTTTTCTTTCATTTATTTAAAGTTATTCAGTTTAAACTTCATTATTTTTTGTGTTTATTAAAATTATCAGTCTTGTGACAATACATTGTATACTAAAATTTGTATCAAATGTTAAATGGTACCATATTATTTTTACATTACAAAACAAAATTTATGTGTCATTCACTGTGATCAATGTTTTCACGAACATACAAACCATACGCTGGGTAGTGAAGGAAGAGCTTAATGTCTGCACATGCTTTCTAATTAAAAAATATGGCAACACAATAATTCCATTTCGTTCTATTGATACAAACTGAAATATATTTAGTTAAATAGTTTATTATACTATCAAGTCATTTCTGTTGTTTTACAAGTCGGGTTGATGAAAGTGAAGCGCCTTGTCATAAATGAATGCACTGTGCATACAGGAATTGGTCGGAGGTGACGTCACCTCACCCCAAACTATAGTATCGGATGCCACGAAAACAAAAGAAAATGGCTGCCCCCAGTTAGCAGGAACTTTTCTTTATTAACTCTTAAATTATGCGTTTTTCATTTGTTAAAGTGTCAGTATGTGTTGGTGGTCCGGGTATACATCTTTCCAACACATAAGGCTCTTGTTTGAGTTTACTGTCCCTTAACACAGTGACATTCATCTTGAATCTTCCTGCAATTTCTTACCCGTGACTGCAATTGGTTAAGAAAAAAACTCATTCACAAGTATGTTGTTAGTTTTATACCAAAACGATTAACATAATCACATGGTCCAAGAGCTAGGGCAGGGCTTGAAACGGCCTGTGGCCAGGTCGCCAAATGCAACCAATGTTCCATTTGGGCGAGTTAAATATTAAAAAATAATGGCATTACTCGCCCAAATAATATTATTTAGCCGATTTTCTTTAGAGCTATAACATATAAGCCACTATTAATTTTTTGGGACACCATATTTTTTGGCGAGTTTTGAGCCCTGCTAGGCGTGTGTTTATTTAACCAAAAAGGTCCAAAAAGTCTGATGGTACTTTTGAATACCCTCATATATGTAGTTTATTCGGATATTTTTAAATGTTGATGTTTTTAATAAGTGTTGAAATCTGCGCCACGAAGGAAAAGAAAGAAAGAAAGAAATGTTTTATTTAACGACGCACTCAACACATTTTATTTACGGTTATATGGCGTCAGACATATGGTTAAGGACCACACAGATTTTGAGAGGAAACCCGCTGTCGCCACTACATGGGCTACTCTTCTGATTAGCAGCAAGGGATCTTTTATTTGCGCTTCCCACAGGCAGGATAGCACAAACCATGGCCTTTGTTGAACAAGTTATGGATCACTAGTCGGTACAATTGGTTTACACCTACCCATTGAGCCTTGCGGAGCACTCACTCAGGGTTTGGAGTCGGTCTCTAGATTAAAAATCCCATGCCTCGACTGGGATCCGAACCCAGTACCTACCAGCCTGTAGACCGATGGCCTACCACGACGCCGGTACCTGCCACGAAAATGTGGTTTATCAAATCTTTTAAACTATTTGTGTATACTTCTGTGTACATGGAAGATGAAAACAACAGAAAAAGTTAACTGGTTCCAACATATCATATATAGTGGCATGATTTTCGTGATCCGACAGTTCGTCTGCATTTCTATATTTAAGGATAGGGGAAACATAACGCCACATAACTCTGAAAGGTTTAACAGTAGGATTATATAGTACCACTCAAATTGAAGGTGATAACATGAGATAATCATTGATCTGCATTTCTACATGGCTGGTTGATTAACTAGGTCATCAGAGGTCAAAAGGTCACAATGTTTAACCAATGTTAAAATTGGTCATACCTCTATCTTATTTCTATAAAATGTGGTTTATCAAGTCTTTTAAACAGCTTTTGTATACTTCTAGATTTAAAGGTAGTGAAAACATAATGCCACATTATTCTGAAAGTTCTAATGGTATGGTTATAAAGTACAACTCAAATTGAAGGTAGTAGCATGAAGTAACCATTATGTGCATTTCCAGGTGGATGGCGGATTAATGAGGTTGGTAGAGGGCAAAAAGTCACTATTTGCTTTTACTGACGCCTAATAGTTGAGCCGTTTTCTTTGGTTAAAACTTCTCTTTTATTTCTATAAAATGTTGTTTAACAAGTCTTTTAAACAGTTCGTGTATATTTCTAGGCAAATAGAAGAGGAAAACAACAGGTTTAGTTAACTGGTTCCGACATAAAAATATATAATGGCATGATTTTTATATGGAGGTTTGTCAGAATTTCCTATATTTAAGGGTAGGGGAAACATAATGCCATATAAGTCTAAAAGTTTTAATGGTAGGTTTTCACATTTTGACGTTTCATGAATTTATAACATGACCTCTCATCACATGCATTCCTCTCCTTCCAACCCCCAACTCCATCCACCCCCATAGCCATGGATTGGTCCACTCTTCCCAAAGGTTATAATCAACCATTTTGATTAGGGTATCAACTTCTCATCATGTGATTGCCTCCTACTCCTTTCTCATTTGCTGTTATGGTCCAGGCACAATGGGGTATGGGGGAGGTATTGCACATGGTGATAGGTCAGGTTAATGTGTAAAAGCAAACAGCTGTTAAAATGTGCATACCTTTCCTGTCCTTAACAAAGGAGCCGGCGTTTAAGTCGACACCTGCACCCATGACAGGTGTGTGCTACAACAGCTTGCTCTGAATGTGCATGATAAACTCTATGACCATGACCAAATATGCATATTTAAAAAGGGAAGAATTAAAGATGGAGCACCTATAAAACACTTTAAAACCTCCAAGAAGATTACTGATTTTTTAAATTATGTTAAAGGCTGGAGTTAAGATTTCAGAAAAGTTTTCCAATTGGTACTTTTTAAGAGAGATAACTTGGTATGGGGTCAACAAGACACTTTTGGAAAGTATTTTGGTGTCATTTACATGTAGCTTATCACCAATCGGTGCACCTAGTCTGCAATTTATATTGCAGTTCATTTTAAAACATTGTGAAAAAAGATACAATGAGCATTCTGTCTCCCTTTGCAGTCGCTTTCGCCAGCTTTTGTTTGGCTTTATCTTCCTTTGCTAACGTTGACATATTCTCCTTGATCTGTTTCTGAAATTAAAAATTAAAAAATTTACGTATATACAGTACATTTTGAAGGCTGATAATAGTATTTACATATTGTAGAACTGTTTAAAAAAAAAACATTTTGTTACGACAATATACATGTAGTATTTTCTGTGGCCATGTTTATATTATTTCAGTTAATTCAAGATGTTTGTCGTTTCAGAAAAAAAGCAATATGTATGGGGTTCTTTTACAGTAACTGTCAAAATTTCTAAAGTTTTATTATTTATTTACAACAAGATGACAGTCTGATTTGTCAGATTCTTTTAGCATATTTATATCTATATTTTTGTATGTCACTAGAACATAGTACTTCTTTTTATTATCCACACAGATTACAGCAAATGGTTTCATAAAACATTTTAATTTCAAATCAGTTGATAGAGAGCTGGACTCTGGTTCAAATCGGCTCAGTGGAAATAAAATAATTCTCCATCAAAATCTCTATGCCATTAAGTTATATGATGTACATGTACAGTCAAACCTCATTATACCGCCCACTTTAGGACACAACTGATTTTGATGTTATAATGGGTTCGGTGTTATTACAAGTTTTATTATTTCCACTCAGGTAGGTGCACCAAAGGTCAGGACCGGCCCCAAAGTATCCTAGGTGTGATACAGAGTAACACAAAATATGCTGTATTACAGCCCTCTTTACTCTCACATAATGATGAACATGAGAGGCTCAAATAGGGTATGTTATAAAACTTGAGGGAGCGGTATTTGTTTAGAATTACGTAACATTTTGAAAAAAAATTATTTTTATTTGTAAGAGTTAATGAAGTAATTCTGAAGGGTGGAGTTGGGGCTACATACTATTTCAAAGGATTAAATAAATAAATAAATAAATAAATAAAAAGGTAGCAATTTTGAATTTCCATTACGGAATTGTTGAACGACAAACACCTGAGACAAAGCTGGCATGACATCGCATTCAGCAAATGAGTGATTGGCAGACTACACCCAAGTTCAGCCAACTAATGTTTGACTGGTTCCCGAAGTACTTATTCGGTTTACCGTGTAGCGTAAAAAAAACAGTCTAATAAGGGTTAACGAAAAGCGGTTGAACATGACCTGTGTGTATGTGTACGTTCTCATGTACACAGACGTGGTCAGCTATTTGTCACAAACTAGTAGATGGTACATGAGATCGCTTTTATATAGGAATGTGTCATCTAATGCATTATCGATACCGGGGGTGTGTGGTGTGGTGTGGTAAAACAGTAAATTTATGTACATTTAAATACAAGGATCTGTGCTTAAACATTTTTAGGCGATAAGTGGGGATGGCGGTATGACGAAGTTTGACTGTAGTCTCTATTTAGGTATGTAAGCAGTGAGAATTTGAATTTCACAAAGGGTTTCATGTAATAAATTAATTAGTGTGTTTCTTTTATCACAAAGAAAAACCACAAACCTTCATTTCTTTACAGATTGCATCATACTTCGTTAAGGGAGCCACAACCTTAGCATCAAGTCGAAAGGCCTTGAGAAAGAAAAAAAACCTGTTACTATTTCACACATGTAAAGAGTTTGTTTCAGGGGAAAATCAATTGCTTTATATCAAGATAAGCCTCCTGTATTGTGTTGATAGTAAATGCAAAACATCAAGTCGAAAAGCCATGAGAAAGAAAAAAACTGTTACTATTTCATTACGTAAAGAGTTTGTTTCAGAGGAAAATCATTTGCTTGATATCAAGATATGCCTCCTGCATTGTGTTGATAGTAAATGCAAAACATCAAGTCGAAAAGCCATGAGAAAGAAAAAAACTGTTACTATTTCATTACGTAAAGAGTTTGTTTCAGAGGAAAATCATTTGCTTGATATCAAGATATGCCTCCTGCATTGTGTTGATAGTAAATGCAAAAACATCAAGTCGAAAAGCCATGAGAAAGAAAAAAACTGTTACTATTTCATTACGTAAAGAGTTTGTTTCAGAGGAAAATCATTTGCTTGATATCAAGATATGCCTCCTGCATTGTGTTGATAGTAAATGCAAAACATCAAGTCGAAAAGCCATGAGAAAGAAAAAAACTGTTACTATTTCATTACGTAAAGAGTTTGTTTCAGAGGAAAATCATTTGCTTGATATCAAGATATGCCTCCTGTAATGTGTTGATAGTAAATGCAAAACATAAAAGTTGTTCTATATGTACTTCTATTCTATTACTATTAACAAATAAACGTTTCTATAACAAGGCACCGAACATAAAAACAAACACAAACTTTTGTCAAAGCCTGGCATAAATATATATATATATATATCCTGTAGATTCTGAAATTAATTTAAACATAATATTAATTTGAAAAATGCGAGTTCGTGTTATTCACATTAATAATATGACGCATTTATTTGTATGTTTTGTCTATGTGTCCCACATCATTAGAACAAAACAAATAAAGATTAAAATTCTAATATATTTATAAAACACAACTGTCCACAATAGTCCAGCCCGATGCCAGCCACTTGTGACGATTGCAGGGTTTTTGGCCACCCTATCAAAAGCCGACACGATCCATTGCGTGAGAATGGGTTTTAGCACGCTAATCCTCAGGTGGACCTTTCTTTGTTTTCATGTCACCAAAGCAACAGGGACTAAAATGGTTGTTAATTGATGTGTACACAGACATGTTAGTGAATTGATCTCATTGTAGATGCCTGTAACTTGGATTTAACCGAATTGGATTGAATTGAATAACATATTAACGTGCCTACATGTGTATATCCACTTTAAGGTTCAAGCATGTCTCTCCCGGGCATAAACTCTGACTTTGCCAGTGACTGGGTCCTGGACAGAAGGGGAGGGGTAGAGTTGAAAATGGGCCGAATTTTGAAAACAGCAATTAGTAAAAAAATAAAAAGTTACAAGCCAAAAGTAAAAAGAATTGACTGCTTGGCCGAATATTTATATAATTTGGAGCATTTTAGAAGGACAATCCAAAAATAAATAAGAGAAAGAAGAAAGGATCGGACTATTTAATAATATTAAAAAAATAAAGTAATTTCGACATAAAATTTGGAACAAAGGTCTAAAAGTTTAAAGTCTGATCTATACGTCCATGTGAGTGGCCTCATTAAGGCTGTTAGGGTGCACAGCTTGTAGGGACGAGATGGGTTGCATCCCGTCAAGAAATATTTCAAAGGGAGGCCACACACATTAATTTCATGTTGTATTTTAGTCTGCCCACTGTCACTCACATTAATTTAGTGACGCTTTAATTTCAGGATCTACAGTATATATATATATATATATATATATATATATATATATATATATATATATATATCAATTCCATTATCTAAACTGTAGGAATAATTAGTTAACATTTTCCTAAACCATATATAGATTTTTAACGGTAGAGCCCAACCAATCAATGTTTAAAGGCATACTGTCACAGATTTAAGAACATTATTTCTCTAAAAATGGATAATGAATGAAAATTACTTTAATATTTGGAAACCAAATCTAGGTATCGCATCACCTTAACTGAACCACGATTGAGTGAAAGCTATGTCAACCCTGTTGGCAATATTAGTTTTTGAATTATAGACCACTGCCATAATTCGATTATTTTTACAAAATATCATTAATAAGTGGAGTATGGTGGTTGAATAAATTACATTTAAGGACAAATCAAATATATATATTTTCAGATAATACTTTGTTAGGCTATTTAATAGGTCAGTGGTCTGTGACAATATGCCTTTAATTATTAGTAACCATTGGAACACATCTACTGGATGGGAGGGGGAAATAGTGCAGTGTGTACTGGGCATTCAATCAGGACACTAGCTGTACTTTACACAAATGGATTCTAACTCGCTATCTGAATGAGACAAGAAATCTGTTAAACATCTCGCCTACTCAATGTTGCTGATAGTTCTTTCCACAGATATCTCATCTCAATGCATGCTTAAAAAACTGTTTGTTTTTAATTAAAACTTTTTAAAACAAATTCCATTTAACAAAACATTTTTTATTAAAATTTTAATTTACTAAAGTTCAAATTTTTAAAACACATTGAGATGAATATTCATAGATGTAACCATAAAGCAAGTTTCATCGAAGTACGACATAATGCGTGAGAAATGGAGCTAACAGCGAGACATTAATGTTGAGCTAAATCCAAAAGCTGCTGCAGTGGGAAAAGTAGGTAGGTACTGGGTTCAGATCCCAGTCAAGGCATTGGATTTTTAATCCAGATACAGACTCCAAACCCCGAGTGAGTGCTCCACAAGGCTCAATGGGTAGGTGTAAACTACTTGCATCGACCAGTGATCCATAACTGGTTCAACAAAGGCCATGGTTTGTGCTATCCTGCCTGTGGGAAGTACAAATAAAAGATCCCTTGCTGCCTGTTGTAAAAGAGTAGCCTATGTGGCGACAGCAGGTTTCCTCTAAACAACAGTATCAGAATGACCATGTTTGACGTCCAATAGCTGATGATAAGATAAAAAAATCAATGTGCTCTAGTGGCGTCATTAAATTAAAAAAATATATATATAAATAAATAGTAAAAGCAAGACAAAAAAAGATGGTAACCTCAGCATTTCTGTAGTCTTGTACAGCCGAATAGTGTTCTGCGAAGCTCCTGATAGAGGCACTACTCGAAGAATTGATCGTCTCTGCCTCCACATAACTCATCAGGTGTTTACACAACATATCGCCTGCAAGATATTGTAAATAGTTTAGGGGGCTTAAACACCTCTTTAGCTGCCAAATAAAAAATGCACCTTTAATTTTATTTCCTTTCACTAAAAAAAAAATGACACACAGACACACACACAAACACTGCTAAGTGACATTTGTGGATCAGTAAGTATGCATAGATGATAACCACCCCTAATCTAAACATAGGGTGGATATTGCTGTGTGATATTATATGTCTGGCAGGATATTCTCTCAAATGGGTGAGTAAGAAAAAAAAAAATTCTGCATGTGATACTCATACTTTCTTACATGGGAATTATGCATTGGCAACTTGCCAGTCCTTCATGTTTGAAAATATCAGGCAAGTGATAAATTACTCGTCTCATAAGCTCAAGGTGAGCTATTAGTGTTCTGGACAAGAGAAAAATGTTGAGTACATTATGTTTTGAATAGCACAGGCATAAACATAAATTAAGTAAATGATCCCAACTTACATTGTCAATGATAATAACTTAAGGATGTATCAATTACCGGAACCGGCTGGTATTAAACCAGCTTCTGTTCAAACCTCCAGTGAAAGGAGTGCTCTTACCATATTTTAGGTGGATGATAAAAAAAAAATACCCACTCCTGAGATGAAATTATGATGTGCTCGGGCATGATCATGCACATTAAATGTTAAGGACTGCTGCCATAAAAAATTTAATTCACTAAAACTGTCACCTAGAGAGTAATAAGATCTTAAAGTAACCATAAAATGACACAATTTACAGGTACAATGGCTGGGGATGTACGACCTATTTAGTATTAACATTAAACTCAAGAATTTTTACACATACCTTTATCTCTAAGTCTTGCATTCTTTCTGGTGATAGATCCAAGAACATCACAAATTAAACCAAAATATTTTTCCACGTGTTTAATTCTTCTTTGTGAAAATTTTACCTCCGACTCTCTGCAACAAATATTATATACATTTGCATTAGCAACTTCAACCAGAAGGGAAATCATGTTAAGATCTGCCACAGGATGTAAAACTAAATGAAAATGTTTTCTTTGACAATTATGAATGGATCTTAGTCAGGCAGATAACGACATAAAAAAGCCAGGATTAAACATTTTGTGCTAGAACTGTGACACTTTCCATGCACATACTACTTGTGTAACTGAAGATTTTCTGATAAAGTGCCAACTGAACAGTGCCCCATAGTGGTCTACCCCCCCCCCCCCCCCCCCCCCCCACTCCCCGAAGTTGACTAGTTGTATTACCATTAAGAGGTTTTGACCATATATTCAATAGTAGTTGTTCTAAATTAGGTTCCCAGTCTGGAGCTCGCCGCAGTAAGATATTTCGGCTTCACCTCTGCCACTGCACGTGCTCAGGCATGTGCTGGAGATATCAGGGGTCAAAACCCCATTCTGTTCCAAGCAAAACAAATTTCAATATAGTTTCTAGGGTAGCATAACCCAATCCCCTAAAAACTTTGCTAACCACAGTACAGACCACCCTGCACACGTGTCTGGCACTTTTCTTGTGCTCAACTTGATTTCTTGACAGGATGCAACCCATCTGGACCCATATTCACAAAAAGGTGTAAATTTACGTCTACGACTAGCACTTATGTGTGCCGTAGATTTACGTTTACGTGCAAGAAGCACCTTATTCTCAAAGACGGTCGTAAATGTAAACGTAACTTAGTTGGACGTAAATCTACGATTTAACACTCTCACTGGAGTAATTAATAAAAACACATTAGAAACGATGGCTACCGGGTAAATAACAAATGCGCAAAACGCAATTTTGTTTGTCGTCTGCTTACAATAACATCGTGAACCGTGAACCATGGCATTTTGGTACTGGTGGGCATCCGATTTTTGGTACGAACTTGAGTACATTTCTTAAAAAGGAAAAGATAACTCAGGAGAAATTGGCCGAGTCGAAAACATCCGTTCGATCACCAACAAAAATATGTTCAATCCGTGGTCGTTCGCCATCGCAAACTGCTTCAGTTATTGGAATGTTGCCAATTTCCGTAAATAATAGTAAATGACGGCGATCGTGCTTGATTTATTATATATACACGACATACGTGCAGCGTTAGTTGTAACCGGAGGCACTCTTATATTTACGTCCAACTTTACACGTAACTTACGTTTTTGTTGTTTCGTGAATAGCTCTTCGGTCGTTGATTTACGTTTACGTGTAAAACTAGACTTACGATGTTTTGTGAATATGGGTCCAGGTCTCTACCCGCAGTGCATCTTAATGACCTTAACGAGGCAACACACAGGAACACATAGATCAGACTTTAAACCTTTAGCCCTTCGTTCAAAATTTTCTGTCAAATTTCTATCCCCCTCCCTGACCTTGTTAAATAGTCTGGTTCTGCCTTCTTTCTCTTTTCACTTTTGGATTGTCCTCAAATGCTTCAAATTACAGATACTAAATGTTATTCCAAATTGTTCACAGTCCGCCATTATTACCCCTTCCCTCCACTTCTTGTTTTTGTAACAAACTCTGGTTTTGTCAACCGTAATTGGATGTAAGCATCTAAAAGAAGTTCTACCTACCTGCCTACCTACCTACCTTAATTATGGCCAAACACGGGTAAAAATGCAGGGTAGGAAATGACTATTAAATCTGTTATCAGTTTAGTAAAATAGTGTTTTGCTTGTTTGTTCATCGACTAAGATTACATCTAGGTACATTTGCAAACTTTCACCCAGATTTTGTTACCTCAATCATTTTAACTTATGAACACATACACATATGACCTAAACATGGATATGCATGCCCACAAACAACAGGCATCAAAATAAGTCGAGAACGGTCATTCAGGTTACCGGTAGGTCACCACATGTAAGAAAAGTCGAGAACGGTGTTTCGTTCTTGACAAAAATTTCAACGAATGGTAGTTTCGTTTCCAAACGTAAACCAGGCAATGCATTCCAAACTTCTCCGCATTTCATTTTCTCGTAAGGAATTACACTGATGTTCGCGCGCACTTGTGCAGTTGCAAAGTAATTTTGGCAATCCACGTTTAAACAGCACCCACTAGATAAATTTACTTCTGGATTTCGTTTCTCGTACCAATGTTCGCACGCATCGATATAATACCAGAACGTCTGCGTTAAAAGTAGTAGTAACAGGAATTCAATTCTAACTTTCAGTTGTGGTAACCTATAGGTTACCAGGCTATTTTTTGTGGTAACCTGTAAATGGGTTCTGCTTGATGTATATATCATGTTTCAAGCTTACCTTTGAATAGAAACTACTTATATTATAAATCACACAGTATATCTGTTACGGTTTTAGTTTTTTAAACACATAATGAATATTAAAAACTGGACGACTGGTTAAATACTTCATACATTGTAGATCCGATACCTCAGTGGTTATCCATAGGACAAATAAAAATGTTCAGTGAAGTTTTATTTTGCACTATCGAAAACATCATCCTGTACTTGAATAAAACAAACCATTTTATTTGGACAAGTGAAAATATTGGTGGACAAGTAGTATATTTGTCTGGTAGTCTAGTGAAATTTTCTGCTTATTTTTATCACGTGACTTAATTGTAATTTATATTATTTTTGGTTAATTAATAAAATATTCTTTACATTTTTGTCATCCATTTATGAAAGCAAGCATATCAAATTAAATTTTGTTTTAAACATGTTTTTTGCAGCCTGCAGGGATTTTTATCTCTAAATTTGGTACACTAAACACTTATATATGCTATATTAAGTCACAATATAAAGGGCAAAGAATAATAATTTTTTAAAATTAATTGCAGTCGCAACACCAAGGCCCCTGGCTGGAGGAAAGGTGTCTGACAATGCAAACTCCCTTTGGGCAATTATTTTTCATTATTGAAGTTGTTCGCTTTAAAAAATATATTAATATTTGCTATAAAATATACTAAATTATTATGAAAATGAAGCCCTTTCAGATATCCCCGGTGACACCCATGAAATGAAATAAATAGGCATTCGATTTATGCAGGTCCGTGCAAGTGAGCCATAGTTTACATTGGTTACGAGCGACTTCTAAGCATTAATAACAAGTTTTACAACATATGCATCGTACTATTTTAAGCTAATATATCATAACATACATGCGACTCATCGTTTGTTCCACCCTCTAAATATGAAGCTGTGTATCATTCGAGTTTATAGTTTTGTTTTTGCGGCAACCAATTTACTTGAACAGCAGTTATTGTAATTTAGAGTTATCTACCCATTTAGCAGATTTGCATTTTTGTCCGCTAGGTTTAGGTTCTGTTGAAGCAAATTTAATCCCATTGCCAACATTATGTAACACTTTAAAGCCGTCCATATATATTACGTAACACTATTTTGGTCAAAATTTAACACCAACCCTGCCCCTGTAACGCTCAAATCACTGGCATGATTCTGCAAGTAAGGTTTTGATTGGTGGACATGAGCTCCAACTGGCTGCTGTTAGATCCACATGTATGATGTAATAGTGGAGCTAATTTTAATTAGATTGATCAGCAACGGAGACCCTCGAAATGCTTAACTTTTAGGGACATTCCTGAGTTTGCTCCATTGTAAGATGTTTCCGACTAATAAAATATTTCTACGATTAAACTTACATATTAAATAAAAAAAATTGTTTAGAATATCAGTGTCTGTATATTCAATGTGTTTCTGATCGTCAAAATATTTGTAAAAAGCCCAAACTGGATTTTGTCTTCAAATAATTTCGTACGTACGAAAAAACAATATTTAGGAAATAACATGAAATTTAACCTTGTACAAATATTACAATGATCAGAAACACGGTTAATATACAGCCACTAATATTTAATGCAGAAAAATATATTTGATATGTAATTACAATCGTTAAAAAGTCTCTGTTAGTCGATAACATCTTAAAAAGTGCAGCAAACTCAGGAATGTCCCTTTAAGCAAGCCTACGGCAACGAAGCAATGAGCGGGGGCGAGGTGTTTCGAGTGGCATTCTCGCTTTAAGAGGGGCGGAACGTCACTTGAGGATTACGAGGGGTCAGGGCGACCCTCTACGAGCACAACCCCCGACATTCGCGGGATTGTGAACCGTCGATTCGTCCCCAGCGTCATACTATCAACGCCGAGTTCCACTGTAACGTTCTGAGGCGTTTGAAGGAGGACATTCGGTGCAAACGACCTCAACTGTGGCGCGATGGCTATCATGAATTTTTCACCTGGACCAATCGCACACACATACACATCTACCCCCCACACCCCACCCATCTCGCCGGATTTGGCTCCCTGCGACTTCTTTCTCTTCCCCAAGATGAAGTTCAATCTGAAGGGTCGCCGTTTTGACACCGTGGAATCGCAGATTGTTCTTGACTCGCTTAAAGAACGTGACTTCCAGGGGCATTCCAAGCGTGACAGAAGCGCCGGGAGCGGTGTATCGCTGCACAAGGTATTAGACCCGGCACGGTTTTTACGGTTTTAGAGGCGTCGTATCGGAACCTTTTGATAGTAAAGTTTGTTTTATTTAACGACGCCACTAGAGCACATTGATTTTTTATCTTATCATCGGCTATTGGACGTCAAACATATGGTCATTTTGACACTATTTTGAAGAGGAAACCCGCTGTCGCCACATAGGCTACTCTTTTTTCGACAGGCAGCAAGGGATCTTTTATTTGCGCTTCCCACAGGCAGGATAGCACAAACCATGGCCTTTGTTGAACCAGTTATGGATCACTGGTCGGTGCAAGTGGTTTACACCTACCCATTGAGCCTTGCGGAGCACTCACTCAGGGTTTGGAGTCGGTATCTGGATTAAAAATCCCATGCCTCGACTGGGATCCGAACCCAGTACCTACCAGCCTGTAGACCGATGGCCTGCCACGACGCCACCGAGGCCGGTAAACCTTTTGATAGCACCTCGTACACATTTCAGCTCGATTTATAATCCTTATTTAGAAATATTGTGTGTAGCAAGCGTCTAGCTATAATTACGTACGTTAAACAGTGTAGCCATGACAGAGCGTTTATGAAGAGAGGGAGAGAGAGAGAGAGAGAGAGAGAGAGAGAGAGAGAGAGAGAGAGAGAGAGAGAGAGAGAGAGAGAGAGAGAGACAGACAGACAGACAGACAGACAGACAGACGGAAGAAAGAGATAATATAAACGTGCGCTACGTAACGCTGTTAAATACGCTCACCTATACTCTGTAACGCTACATAACGTTTGGACCTACACGCACTCATACCCTGGAGCGTTACGTACGCCTAATATTTGAATTGCCCCTTTCTGATAAAACTGGTACAAATAGCCAATGCCACGCATAGATAATACAACATGAATACCATTTATCTTACAACGAGTTGTTTTAAAACATATCTACTAGCGACAGGTAAATGGTATGGAATGTAGGCCTAGGTATTCTAATTTTTTTTTACATATCCTTGGTTTAAAATAAATTTGAAAAAGTATTTCCCAACTAAAACCTATTTACAGTCTTAGCGCTTGTAGTAACAACTTATGGATCATGGAGAAATCAGTCCCACTTTTAATGTAGTCCTATAGGCCTACCTCACAGACCAAATCGATTTTCGTTGTGCTTTTTTCTGTCTCTTTTTTATTTTATTGGATGACTTGGCAGTGGTGACATGGTCCTAACCTAGTTGTAGCCAATCGCATGTCTTTAAATTGTCATCACACGTACGTGTGTTAATAGTATGTGTTAAACGAGTTAACAAGTTAACGAGTGGTGTTTTCGTCAACGGGTGTGTAAGAATACAAAATTAATTGCAGCAGTGTGTGTTTGTTAAACGTCATTGTAACTGTGTTTCCAATATTAATTATCGACTGGTTGATTTCTGTATTTACACGACAAATATTATCTCGAGGTCATGACCGCGAATAGCACACACACACGTGGTCTTTTCTTATGACACTGTGGTATCATGAGCAACGTTAACATTTTACATTAATCTCGTGGCTTAAAGTAGATAGTAATTGTATAGTTAGTTATATATTACTATAATAAATAAAAATGGAAAGGGGTATATAATATCTATTATTTAATAATGGCGTAAATTGATCAGTAAATACATTGAATCGATAATCATACAGATTTTACAAGCCCATAATTACAGTGAAAAGAACGAACGAAAGAAATACCGAATTGTCACAAGTCGATCTTAACGACAACCCTAAACTTATGAGAAAGACAGAAGAGCAGAAAAAATGTGAGAAAGACAAGAAGAAGAAGAAGACAACAGAAACAAAGAAAAATAATAAAATACTGTTAAATTTGAAACCATGACCAGGTGCGTGTGCAAAGGGGTGGTTGAGAGGTCGAAATCACAATGTAGACCCCCAGCATACTTTCCTGCACACACGACTGACAACAAAAATTACAAAATATATATATAATTACAAAATTTAAATAATAATAATAAGAAATGAAAAAAGTTTCGAGTTCATAGGCATCGCTTCTAAAGGTATACTTCATTTGCTACGTTTTTATGCACGTTCTTCTTCCTGCTTCCTCTTGCTATTTCTCTCCCCCCCCCCACCCCCCCCCCCCCCCCCTCTCTCTCTCTCTCTCTCTCTCTCTCTCTCTCTCTCTCTCTCTCTCTCTCTCTCTCTCTCTCTCTCTCTCTCTCTCTCTCTCTCTCTCTCTCTCTCTGTTAGTCTTCAAATCCAAACTGAGCAAGTACTAAATACATTCAACAATAATTAATATCCATTAATAATGCATAGCTTTCATGCAAATATTTACTGTTAATTATATTCGACTTGATGAATTCGGTTAATTGATTAGCCTTTAGCGCAAACCCCTTTCTCGTAACTTTTCTTTGGAAAATATCCATCACTTAAGAAGCAGAATTTCTTTTACTCAGTCAGTGCCATTTAACGTTGCCTTGCTATAACATACGAAACAATTATGGAATGTTTTAAATGTATTGTGTTTGTATATGGAATTTTGATCCAAGTTTCTGTAAATTTTCAATACAGAAGTTTTCATGCTCATTTTACTTTTAAAAAGGACATACGTCTTTTGTCTAACCCTGTAGCCTCCGTTCCGACTTCCAGTGCCATACACTGTGCCTCGCTTTGTGCGGGAAATCCTGACTGTAAATCTTTTAATCTTGGAGTAGACGTCTGCGAATTACTGGACACTTTCTACTGCGAGTCTTCATACGCTATGGTTGAAGAGTCTGGATTCAGTTATGTTGACATTGATGAAGACGTTGATGATGGGGTAAGGTGATGGTTTTATGTAATGAGTCCAACATTCCAACGTCAATATGTATCAACTAAGTCATTATCACTGGCACTCTTGGATGTCATAGACATTTCTCTGGGATTCCTAATTGTATGCTATAAAAGTTAAAACACTAAAATAAAGTAGCATATTGGTGGTAACGTTTCCTTTCAATCTTTGACATTTACAAGGTAGGCCAAATTATGGCCGATCCTCCATTTAAAATAATAATAATAATTAAAAAAAAAAAAAAAATCACAAAAACAAATATCGGGATTTACACATTTGGAACTTGTCAACCGCCAGATTTATAAATCTGAAATTATGTTTGGGGAATTTACATATCTGAAACTAAAAACCAAGATATATGAATTCGGAAATTAAAGAGGACAGCCAACCCATTATCTTCTCAATTAGATAATGATGTTGGGAGTCGTATGGGCCTATCGTTTTTTCCCAAAACCTTTGCAATTAGTGTCAGTCAGTTTCCCACAAGGTTAACAAGAAAATTTCACAGAGTTGTTGATGTTAGATATTGTCAGACGTGTAATGGAAGCCGTGTATCCACTTAAAATCATATATCTCTAGTTTCTGGTCTCGGTGAAAACGGGTTTTTCTTCAGATTATTTGTTACTAAATCAGTGAACTGACCTTGGACAGTTTAAACGTTAACTTTGTGCACACGTATATTAAGAATAGTTGTACATGACATTGTTTTAATACATATTTATATAAAATATAAAATATAACCTCATTATATGTTATGAAATAACAATAATAAAATTATACCATTTAGCAGGGTTTATTATTATTATTATTATTATTATTATTATTATTTACCACGGCGTTGAAGGCACATACAAAGAAAAAAATAATAAAATTTAAAACGAGTTACTGAAACGTGCGCACGACTTATTAAAGCGTGCGCACGAGATATTAAATCGTGCGCACGAGTTATTAAATCGTGCGCACGAGTTATTAAAGCGTATCGTGCGCACGAGTTATTAAAGCGTGCGCACGAGTTATTAAAGCGTGGGCACAACTTGTTATTAAAGCTAGTATTGTACGCATTTTTGGTACACATTCACGTGCAGTATTAAAAAGATGAGCGATTGAATATTCCAGCAGGTACAGAAGGTGGATGATATGGCAAGAAGATGCGATTTCATTCGAGGCTACTTCAGTCTCGGTTTCACCTATGTAGATATGACATATGTTCTTGCTAAAAATCATGGCATTGTACTTTCGGTTCGCCATTTGAAGCGATTATTGAGAGACCTTTCACTCTTTCGGAGAAAAAAATACAGTCAAATCGTCCTGCCGCGATCTTTTAACAGGAACTCTCCAAGTTTGTTCATTTCTCAATGACGTCAAAGCGTGGGCGTAATCTTTAATAACTCATGTGCACGTTTTAATAACTCTTGCACACGCTTTAATAACTCGTGCGCACGCTTTAATATCTCGTGTGCATGCTTTAATAACTCTTGCGCACGCTTTAAATTTTTTTTTTTCTATGTCCCTTCAACGCCGTGGTATTATTATTATTATTATTATTGAAATTATATTATTTTGTAGATACCAGCAAAGTTAACTGTATTTTATAAATTTGACCTCCACTGGGATTGCACACCAAAACTGTAAATAATTTAGTGGTTTATTTAGGTACTGCGGAAGCAAGTAGACATTGGGCAGGGGTGGCTGATTAATATCGATGGCACAAGCAAAGTTTCTAGGGGGTTCGGGCATAGGCTTCCATTTTGCAGGGGGCGGGGGGGGGGGGGGGGGGGGGGAGGCTGATTTTTGCCTGAATTGAACAATAGTGCCCGAATCTGGATTGTTTATTCATATTAGCATTACCGTCAAACAGCTATATAGGGTTGCAAACGAATCGCCACACATTTGTACATGGATTACAACTAATATTGCGGGTAGAATAATAAAAAAATACACGGTGAAAAGTGTTTAGGCCAGCTCATTTTGCCCGAATTTTTCTATTGCTTTTGTCCGAATTTGAGGATTTTCTCGTACGCTTATGGGTTCGGGGGTATGGTCCCCCGTAAAATGTTGATGTCCCGAAATGCAATTTCCTACATTGAACAAGTAAAAAAAAAATGTCTTAAGATTTTCTACCAATAATATTTTTGCGAACACTTATTTTATGAGTGCTCTAAAGTTAGTCCTATGGAAAACAGTAGAAGAATTGAAATTAAAAAAAGTGAACAATTTCGATTGGATATAAACATTGTTTTATTAATTAGTTGATTATTAATATAAAGTATTATATATATAGAACGAAATGACAACAGATCAGATTAAATAAAAACGCAATGCTAAGATTAATTATTGATAAAATACAGATTGAAAAATACATATTTTATAAACATTGCCTATATAAAAACTTCGATGACCAGTGGGAACATTGGCAGCAGTTCTTCCAACAAATTGTATAAATTCACTTATAAATTTATTAATAACAAAATATACGAATATGTTAGTAAGCATACTTTTATGCAAAATATCGCCAGTTTGAAAAACGTATCTCATCATTCTATATTTTCTTTTCTTTTTAAGGTTTCATATCTTATCTTTCAAGGAAGTTTTTTCCCTTCTTTCAGTCTTTATTTCTATTTCTAGTAGCCTACTCTTTGTTTTTCTTCTAGTCTCCAGAACAGTCTCCCTTTTGCTGTGTAAGGCTTTTGCATTGCTAATATCCCGTTATATCCCGTTTTACAGTATCATGTTAAACTTATCTGTTTCATCTTAGTATTCATGTGTGCATACGTCAGTGTGCATTTCTCGCTCCCTTTGTGTTTCCTTTCGTTTATCTTCGTGTTTCTCTCTCTCTCTCTCTCTCTCTCTCTCTCTCTCTCTCTCTCTCTCTCTCTCTCTCTTTATAGGTAGGGGGCGGGTAGTAGTCCAGTGGTAAATCGCTCGCTTGATGCGCGATCGGTCCCCGTTGGTGCGCCCATTGGGCTAATTCTCGTTCTAGCCACTAATGGGAAAATGTAGTGGGTTTCCTCTCTAAAACTATGTCAAATTTACAAAATGTTTTACATCCAATAGCCGATGATTAATTAATCAATGTGTTCTAATGGTATCGTTAAACAAAACAAGCTTTGCTATCTCTTTATAGGTACTACAGAACGTGTTGTCTTCTCAAGCGTGTACCAAGGATAAACGATGTTCTGTTAAATGCGGTATGTTACGTTTTGTGGTGTTTAGTTGTACATTTCTACAATGATATTATTATACTATATATATACATATATATATTTAAATGAATTTATTATTATATATGACTATGCATTTCTTGTTGTGCTTCTGAAATACTCTATGTATTCAAATACAGTTAAGTAATTAAGTAATCACGAAAATGGGCATCAATACGTTCTCTTTAGTGACTGTAAATGAGGCTGATCGCTTGCGGACACACGTGACTACAGCCTTACGTGCGCCTGTGGCAGCGTTTCATCTCCCATCCGCAACCTGACGACCATGTAAAAAAAAAAAAAAAAAAAAAATATTACTAAATAAAATAATAATAAAGTAAAGCCAAAGTAAAACCAACAACCACCAGCCTCAAGAAAGCCAAGAACCACCAAAACACTACAAAGGAATCAACAGTAGCACATTCAAGATATGTACTATATTTGTATCTATATTCTATATGTACCAAGCAATGTATTCCTATTATTTGTATCCTCCTGTTAACGATCTTGTCAAAATCATAATACGTATGTTCCTCTTACGCCGTTGAATAACGGTCTGAGTGTAATAAAGTTCTGTTCTTTTCTGTTCTGTCTCAAATACCAATATGCCTTCATGATTTTTGAAGTATAAAAGTTGATACATTTTGAAATCTTGTGATAGGGGTACTGATCTAATCCCACCAATATACATACGTAAACTTTTTCTTTTTTTAATTGACAGCCTCACAGACTCGGATCGTTGGACAGGCATGCGTGGATTCTTTAGACTGTCAACTTGAAAATACTGAATGTAGAGATGGACTTTGTCAGTGCGACATTTCCTATGCCTACAATCAGAACAATGATACGTGTGTGTCGGGTACGTATTACATGTATGTATGCTAATGGTAAGATAGTCGAAATCAGTAAAAAGAGCATCATTTAGATAGACGTACATGTAATCGACATTTTACTTTGGAGTGAAAAGGAATTTTCGCTGAAATTAAAGAAAAAATATTCACTTTCAGTCGCGTGTGCTGGAATTTTAGCAAGGGTGGCAGAGGGGAGTCTTAGACTGGCGAGCGAAATTTATAGGGGGATCAAGCCATTCTCCCTCATAAAATATATCGAAAAACAAGAACATTTGATTGAGCAGGGAAGGGGGTCAACTCCCGAAACCCACCCCTACACACGTGCCTGATTTTTTGTCTGGAAAATGTTCAATTATTTAGGCGTGTGTGTGTTGGGGTGCTACCACCCCAGATACCTTGTTTAATTTCCCCTACGGTCATGTACAACCACCACCCGACACAAAGGACACTAAAATGGTTTTGACTTTATTTAAAAAAAAATAAAAAATTCTACAATCAATGGGCCATTCGACACAATGCCATGCATGCATCAATCAAAGGTTCAAGCATGCTTGCCATGGGCACAACCTCCAAATTCTTTGGACAGATCTACTGAAGATAAGATTTTCTTTTTTTCTGCTATAAAACTGTCAATAGGAAATAGTTGCCTCACAGTCAAACATCAATTTGAAATGTGTTGACATTCACTGAAGGTTCAAGCATGTCTGTCTTGGGCACGTCCTCAGATTTCCCCAGGAAGTGTGTTCAAGACAAACTGTGTTAAAATTTTGTTTTGTTTAACGACACCACTAAAGAACATTGATTCATTAATCTGTCTTTTTACTTCAGACCATGGGTGTCCAGTTTAAAGGGTTTCACTGTATATATGGGGGGGGGGGGGGGGGGGGGGAGAGGGAGAGAATATATACACTCATTGTTTATGTGCACCAATTAAACTTGCCTCAAACCAACTGTAAACTTTGTAACTGGTTGAAATTTGTGACATTGTGCAAATCATCCCATAATGTTTATCGAATAAATAATGAATTAAAACAATTAGATTTTTTCTTCACTATCATTAAATATATATACATGTATATATATATATATATATATATATATATATATATATATATATATATATATATATATATATATATATACCTTGTGCAATATATGCACAGGAGCTTTCTTTCTGGGAGTAGATTTATTTTATTTCCTTGCAGAGTGTACAACTTATGGCTCATCCTTCTCTCGCAAGAACAACTGGACACTTCCTTCATTTAATGACGGCGTCCATCTTGATGTGGAGAATGTGTCCGTTTGCCTTGAGTACTGCAAGGCGTCCGATGGTTGTCGCAGTATCGAGTATTACCCGTCTGGCCGTGCCTGCTACACCAGTTTCAGCACATGCTACAGCCACAGTGGAGACTGTGGAAGGAATCCGTACTTCAATTACTACATCAGAAACTGTGCCTGAGATAGGATAACTTACTATTGCAGAGGGGGCTGGGGTTATATATATATATATATATATATACCTGGGCCCCGTTCCACGAAGCGATCTTAGCCCTAAGATTACCATAGGCACATAGCTACCCTATGCACTGAAGTTGATCTTAGGCCTAAGATTACCATAGGCACATAGCTACCCTATGCACTGAAGTTGATCTTAGGCCTAAGATTACCATAGGCACATAGCTACCCTATGCACTGAAGTTGATCTTAGCCCTAAGATTACCATAGGCACATAGCTACCCTATGCACTGAAGTTGATCTTAGGCCTAAGATTACCATAGGCACATAGCTACCCTATGCACTGAAGTTGATCTTAGCCCTAAGATTACCATAGGCACATAGCTACCCTATGCACTGAAGTTGATCTTAGCCCTAAGATTACCATAGGCACATAGCTACCCTATGCACTGAAGTTGATCTTAGCCCTAAGATTACCATAGGCACATAGCTACCCTATGCACTGAAGTTGATCTTAGCCCTAAGATTACCATAGGCACATAGCTACCCTATGCACTGAAGTTGATCTTAGGCCTAAGATTACCATAGGCACATAGCTACCCTATGCACTGAAGTTGATCTTAGGCCTAAGATTACCATAGGCACATAGCTACCCTATGCACTGAAGTTGATCTTAGGCCTAAGATTACCATAGGCACATAGCTACCCTATGCACTGAAGTTGATCTTAGCCCTAAGATTACCATAGGCACATAGCTACCCTATGCACTGAAGTTGATCTTAGGCCTAAGATTACCATAGGCACATAGCTACCCTATGCACTGAAGTTGATCTTAGCCCTAAGATTACCATAGGCACATAGCTACCCTATGCACTGAAGTTGATCTTAGGCCTAAGATTACCATAGGCACATAGCTACCCTATGCACTGAAGTTGATCTTAGGACTAAGATCGCTTCGTGGAACGGGGCCCTGGGCCCTATTCCAAGAAGAAGCTACCTTTTGATCAACTAAGTCAAATCAACCAATTAGCTTCATTTTCAATTTTGATGAACCATTCTAAATTATGTGTCAAAATTACCTTCAAGAAATTACGTAACATTTTCTATTTGGCTTTAATCCTATGCGACAATTGCAAATTCAACAGCATCAAAACCAACCCTCGCCTGCTACCGACCCTGGTCAGACTGCTTGTGCTCCCTTGCACATGCCAACGCAGGCAACCCCCTCTCCCACCCACCCCCAACCCTTTTCCTGTCCTGGACGGAGGAACTGGCAGAGATCAACACCTGCACCCATGACAGGCGTGTGCTTAACAGCTTGTTCTGAATGTACACATTAAAACCTATGACCTGACCTGACCTGTTCTATGAAGCTATCTTAATGTCAAGGTCACCTTAAGAGCATAAGGTAGTTATGCACTTAAGGTGATCTTAGCATTAACATCAGTTTGTGGAAGGGAGGCCCTGGTGGCTAATTCATTACACTTTCACAACTTTTGTATTTTTGCACTGCATGGCTAAAAGATTTGCAAGGACAATGTGATGTTGCCCAAGACAATTTTGAGAATTAGGCCCCATTCTCGAAATTATGCAGTGCAGTGTAAAGGAACTTGAAAGAACAATGCAATATTGAGTTGTGTGCACTAGGACCCATTTACTAGATAGGAAATTTATATTGGAATAAAAATCCAAAAATCTTCACAGTGTTTTCAAAGGTATAACTTTGAGCTTTTCATCAAAGAACAACAACAGGAATAAGTTTCAGTGTTTGAATTATGGACCATTGCCATAAGTCAATTATTTTTACAAAATATCATTAATAAATGGAGTATGGTGGTTATGAAGATGGTTGAATAAAGTACATTTAGGGACAAATCAAATTATTTTGTTCAGGTAATACTTTGTTAGGCCATTAAATAGGTCAGTGGTCTGTGACAATATGCCTTTTATCTGTGACTAACAGAAAAAGAATCATGCATTGTTTTTATTACTTGTGATCATCTGAAATTTTTTCCACAAAAGGTCCATACTCGGTTGATATCACTGTAAATGTTCAACAAAAGTTACTACACAAACACGTTCAAAATTCATTTAATTTAAATCCGGAACAATACAATAAACAGTCGGGCATCATATTCTTCAACACAACTAAAAACCTACAAAAATGTACGGATTAATTTTCTGTAATGCAACACAAGACAAATGTTATCATGATTAATACTGGGTAATATTCTCTCACAAAGCTGTAAAAAAGAGACGATTAACACTGTTATCACAATTAATGCTGGAAAATGGGTGATAATAACTACAGCATGCGAACCTACACTTATTAAAACAATTTATTTCAATTTAATATTACTGCAGCTATGAGAATGCTCCTGTACAAGTAGCTAAATTATATTGTTTGACATGATGTTTTAAAAAAAATGGTTATAAGAATAAAATATTAATATTGACATAAAACAAGAATTCATAGGAATTAAATGTTTTGACTACAATAGCCATATTCAGTGTTGCTGATAGCTGCATCCATATATATTCATCTAAATGCATGTTGAAAAGATAAATTTTAATTATTTATATCATTACAATATTATATATAATTTGTAATGTAAAATGTATATTATTAGTAGTAATATTACATATTATATATAATTTGTAATGTAAAATTCATAATTAGTAGTATAAACAACAAAACAAAACCCCAATTAAACTCAAATTAAAAAAATTTAAAACCCCCCAAAACATGTACCGGTATTGAGATGAACATTTATAGATGTAACTATAAACCAAGTTTCATTGATCTAGGACTTGTAGTTTGTTAGAAAAGAAGCCAAACATGACATTTTAAAACTTCACGGCAAAAATAAACTCACCTTTTGATGGCATCAAGCTTAGAAAATAAACTCACCTTTTGATGGCATCAAGCTTAGAAAATAAACTCACCTTTTGATGGCATCAAGCTTAGAAAATAAACTCGCCTTTTGATGACATCAAGCTTAGAAAATAAACTCACCTTTTGATGGCATCAAGCTTAGAAAATAAACTCACCTTTTGATGGCATCAAGGCTAAGAAATGAACTCACCTTTTGATGGCATCAAGGCTAAGAAATGAACTCACCTTTCAAAGTTTCAATGGCATCAAGGCTAGAAAATAAACTATGTTTAAATCTGTTACACAATACTTTGTTTTTAGTATAGACATTATACCAGCTTGTGTGTCCTATTGTTTTTACGAAATGAGTGTCAGGATTTTTGTATTGCCCGAGCGAAAGTGAGAGTAATACATGAATCCTGACACAAGTTTCGTAAAATCAAAATGACTCACACGAGAGTGTAGTAATTTCTTTATTATCATAATTATTATTGTTATTTTTTATAATGCATATCAAAGACTGTTTGAAATTGTTTCAACCACAACTAAAAGGAGACAACAAAATGACATCAGGCCTCGTGCTTATAAACCTTAAAGTGTAGACTTTAATAAAGTCCAGTCTTTAATGTCATGGCAACGCCATTCAAATAGCATTACGTTAAAGTCTGGACTTTATTAAAGTCTAGACTTTAAGTTTTATAAGCACGGGCCCATATATTTCACATGCACAATCTGAGTTACGACTGGGAAAGTAATGTCATACATGACATCGCTTTCCCAAAATTTTGTCATTGGTCTTGTTATTACACATGTGCTTCATATGCTTTTTTATTAACTCCTTTATGTTGAACCATATGGATAAGAAAGTTGGATAGTCTTGGATTGCATTACATGAAGTATCTGCTGTACAATCTGCACTAATTTTTTTAGCACTCATGAGACCATTTGTAAACACAACAAAATACATCAACTAATATTTTAAAAATACCTTTTAACAAAAGCAAGTATACCATTATGGTGTTACACCATACAAATAAGTTTCCAAATTTGGAAACAACCGTACATACAATAACAAATTAACATGAAATATTTTAATACACAACATCTTTCATGCAAGTTAAAAAAAACCCAACAACAACTCCAAAACACAAAAAAACTACTAAATACCTGTATAACTCACATTCATTATATTAATGCTATTGAATATCTAAATAACATACAGGTCTTGGTGGAAAACAAAATATCGTTACTGACTTCCTTGACATGTGGTAACCTTCTGGTCATTGGTGGAGGCAGAATTTCATATTGGAGATTCACCATACTGTATATAAAAGGTGTGGGGGGGGAAAAACGTGATTGGGGGAGGAAGGGTTATTACCTCCATACCCCCCCCCCCAGCACTTGACAGTAACCTGACTGACTGTCCGTGACTTATTTCGACCCTGAAACACCTCAGCCCATGATCTGCCCCTACCATTGTGATCAAAGCAACCAAACCATAACCCAGAAATCCCACAATTTACATCCCCTCATTAAACAGATGAAATGAGCAACCACATTAAAGGGACATTCCCGAGTTTGCTGCATTGTAAGATGTTTTCGACTAATTTCTACGATTAAACTTACATATTAAATATATTTTCTTGTTTAGAATAGGAGTGTCTGTATATTCAATGTGTTTCTGGTCGTCTTAATATTTGTAAGAAGCTCAAACTGGATTTTTTCTTCAAATAATTTTGTAAACATGTACGAAAAAATATATTTTAGGAAATAAAATGAAATTTAACCTAATACAAATATTAAAATAATCAGAAACATGTTTAATATACAGCCACTAATATTTTATGCAGAAAAATATATTTGATATGTAATTACAATCATTAAAAAGTCTCTTTTGGTCGTTAATATCTTTAAAATTGCAGCAAACTCAGGAATGTTCCTTTAATTAACCTTTCTGGGACAAGCAGTTCACCAACTGAGCTATATGTACATGCCCAGGAAAACATGCTTGCACTGAAGAGTTAGATACAGACTACACATTTACACAATGAGTCGCCGTGTGATTGGCAGTAATATACTGATGCACATGAACAAGATTTGAACGTAACATATAAATATATACCGGTATTAACACAACCACATTTCTTACTTTACATTTTGTCATGAATGCAAAATCATCTACAGAAACTGAAATATTTGAAGACTAAAAACAGACATATTTAAAATTACACACATCCATGTATATACATGTACACACACAAAAGAAAAACACCAATACGTAAATATTTGTTAAACAAATGTAAGATGACCAAGATTATAAAATATTAATATAAGACACAAATAATTGCAAAGGACAAAATGTTTTTGAAATGTAATGAGCAAAGTAAATAAAACCCTTAGTGACGTTGTTAAATTAAAAACTGGAATGTTTCATTTTGATGACTGTTTTATCTTTTTTTTAGCAGTGGCATCATCCTTCCTATCCATCAAAAAGGTTTTGACATGTATTTTATTTATAACATTGTGCAGAATTGTACGTCTCTCCTAACATAAACATATTTGGTATCACTTTCATTTGCATAAATATGCATGTAAACAAAAACTTTAACCCCCCCAAAATTTATCTTTTTTTAAACCATATTTCACTGAATTAAAAAAAAAATTAACATGCAGTGATATGAACTTTGAAAATTTGTTTCTAATTTTCATTATTATTCATACTTACCTAGTACTAGCACAACAACAACTATGCTATACAACCCGAGTCATCTCCTCCACTGCAGAATTGTCTTCCCTTGCCGGATGTATATCCATATCGGCGCATGGGCAGACGATCGTTCTCAATTCTGCAGCCCTCCATTGTGGTTGTATAGCATAGTTGTTGTGCTAGTACAGTAAGCTGAATAAGACTAATACCTACATGTAGGTGTAGGTGTAACTATAATCCAAGTTTTAATGGTTTGGGATTTACAATTTGTTAGAAATGGAGCTAAATACAAAAACTTTAAGATTGAAACTAAATGCAGGGAACATTTTGTTCAGAATCGCATCACTATTCGCTACGCATGTTTCAGAGATTGCTACACAATTTTGAAACATTAAACAGTAGTTTTTAATCAATTTTCAATTGACTATAGAAATATCGCTAATCAAGATTTTGAAAACAAAATGTTCTCTGGAAAGCAATAGTTAATGCTGTTGCCACATTGGAAACAAAGACAACCCTTTCACATTACTAGACTTTTGTAACTGAACCAAATAAACAGAATGAACACCAACAGGACAAAATTCCTAAATAACAAACATGTTAATTGCAATTTGTTACAATAAAATGTGACAATCTATAATAAAGCCAGTCAAAATGTGACAATCTATTGGGAAATTGGGTCAAAGTCGCCAATAAGAATTCATGCATGATGTAATTTTAAGTAATTAACACAAAAAGTAAAAAAAAAAAAAATTAAATTAAGAAAATGATACAAAATAATATCTTTACTTCATACTTACAAAAGATATACGGGTTAAAATATTCAGAAAGATGTAAAACATGATTGTTTGTAACCTTATAATCACTAATTAGTGATGCAAGGTTTACTAAGACAAAGCAGGCCAAACTCCTTTTACCTGTACATTTACAAATATAATAATATTTTTAGTAACCTATTGTTTTTAATTATTTTTTGCAGGGTTTTCTTCGATGGTCACAGATATATAACTGTCCCTTGTCATCAGGGCCGTAGTTAATGGGGGGGGGGGGGGCAGAAAAAAAATCTGGAAAAAATTATAGAAACTTTAAAGAAAATTCTCTTCTTAACTGTTTAGGGAGTTTTAGACTATTAACTACTCAGCTGCCCCCCCCCCCCCCCCCCAAACAAAAAATCCTGGCTATGGTCCTGGTCGATGTGTTTAACTTTCATCTTTTACCTATAGGTTTGTTTTTATTTATAAAATCTGAGCATGTAACAAGCTTTACTAAATTGAAGTCAATGAATGAAGCATATTCTAATAAGTTTACTATGTATTTTCTGTTTCAAAACAATATATATTTTTTAATGTTATGTCTGCTCAAAAATACCCAATATGGGCACTGATTAAGTACATGTAATTCGAGGGGGAGGGGGTGGGGGGGGGAGGGGGTGGAAGAACCCTGAAATGTTAAACAGTGAAAGTATATTAGATCATTAGTCACTTGTGGATCTCAACCTCTTTCATTTCTAAACAGTACTTACTGCATTACACATACACTGTACACGACTTTACTATGAATCACAAAGTAAAAACAAACTTTAGCACCAACTTGAAAACACTTATAAAAAGGCAAACAATTAACTTGAATAAACAAATGACTGAACTTGTTAATTTCTGAAATTCATTAACAGATGAAACAATCAGTGTTCGAGATTAACGGTATCCCAATATCCCGTGGATACCAGAATTTACTTTGGATATCAGACTTCAAGAACCCAGTAACCCACCGGGATGCCATATAATCCTAAATTCTCAGGTGGGATACCAGATTTTGAAATGTTAGTATCCAACTAGGATACTGACCAGAAAATTTAATCTTGAACACTGCATGCATGTAAGAAATTTCTATCTTTCGTGGGATATCACATGCTTGCATTTAACATGACGTCGTTGGTAATAAATGACGTCATATTAATGTGATATGGTGACATGAGGTCATTATACACACACAGTTTTAAATTAATATTTTGTTATTAAAACCTTCATTATAAAAGCTATCCTGTTAATTTGTAGTGTTAAATTTTATTTAACACATGAAACAAACACGTCAAATACGATAGTGTAGTTTATTTATGATAAAATGGTCAAATAAAAAAGTTACTTGTTCAGCCATCTTTGTCTGTTCGTGTAAAATAATGGTTTATTTACCAATTGAATGGGAGAAAAAGACTCCATCTTATGTGGTCATGATCTAACAATTAAATCTCAGGGAGTAGTTTATCAGTCTACGTAACGTATTCAAATGTGAAAGAGTCATTTTGTTATGTAATATTTTATTATCTAAACAAACATCTGACAAATGGTTGGTCAAAGCCAGAAGAATTCCAAGCATGCGTGTCATTCTGAAACCACAGCTGTTGGAAGTATAATATAAGACTTTGAAAACAATTCCACATAGTTCACTGTGGCCCTGGCCAGTTGAAATGTGTTGAGTGTCATTAAATGAAACATTTTCTTCCTTCCTTCACATAGAAAATGTTAAAAGTGCAATCACATGTATTGTACAGAGATGGACTTCCAATGAATGGTACCGGCCTCGGTGGCGTCGTGGTTAGGTCATCGGTCTACAGGCTGGTAGGTACTGGGTTCGGATCCCAGTCGAGGCATGGGATTTTTAATCCAGATACCGACTCCAAACCCGCATGGCTCAATGGGTAGGTGTAAACCACTTGCACCGACCAGTGATCCATAACTGGTTCAACAAAGGCCATGGTTTGTGCTATCCTGCCTATGGGAAGTGCAAATAAAAGATCCCTTGCTGCTAATCGGAAAGAGTAGCCCAATTATTGGTGACAGCAGGTTTCCTCTCAAAATCTGTGTGGTCCTTAACCATATGTCTGACGACATATAACCGTAAATAAAATGTGTTGAGTGCGTCGTTACATAAAACATTTCTTTCTTTTTTTCAAGAACCCAGTATCCCACCGGGATGCCATATACATGTGTAATCCTAAATTCTCAGGTGGGATACCAGATTTTGAAATGTTAGTATCCAACTGGGATACTGGCCAGAAAATTTAATCTCGAACACTGCAATGTATCATTTTTACTTTAAAACTTATCCTGTTTCAGGGCTTGAATTAAAAAAAATTGTCTCCACCAATTTTTATTTTTTTTAAAGTGACATTTGCAGCAAATAAATAAGACTGAAAGGTTATTTTGCTGTATGTAGACCTATTTCAAATGTACAAGTGTTAAATATTGGCAGATAATATATGACCTATTGCCATTGTTGTTCTCTACCTATGGCAATTTATATTTCAATGACGGCAATTAACTAACACACATCTGTTCATACTTATGTGTGAAAATCAGCTCCATGTTTCACAATTATGAATATCATTAAATGAATTGTCTTTATAAATTATTTACATTGATTTTTTTAAAAAGATGAATGAATAGTATTTGACATCAGAGTTGTTGCATTTTCATTAACATCTGTCAAAACAAGAATCAAAATATTATTAACATATCATTCTTTGGCCATATTTGGAATCTGACAGTAACCAGATCTTGATATCCACTAACACATAGCTGTTTATACTCGAGTGTGTAAATCAGCTCCATTTTTCACAATTATGAATATCATTAAAATTAAATCAATTGTCTATATTAATTATTTACATGAATTGAAAATGAATTAATAATATTTGACATCAAAGGTATTGCATTTTTTTTTATTAACCTCTGTCAAAATATTATTAACATATCATACTATGGTCATATTTGGAATCTGACTGTGACCAGGTTGTGATATCAACTCCACCTAAGAGGTCACAAACTGTAAATCTGACACAAGCTAATGTTCCAGGCATAAAATATTCAGGTAAGGTATTAATATAAAATATGGCTGCTGAGGCAGTCACTGTGGCGTGTTCTGTAGTGACGTCATACCCTACGATGGTTTTACGATTTCATAACGCTAAGATTGCTTCGAAAAATAAGGGCCCAGGTTTTTAAATCATCTTGCCCTGTGACTATAAAACATTTAAAGTCTTGACTCAAGTCTCCTGATACTTTAACGACATGGCAACGCATACAAACTGCATGCATGCGATGTCATAAGATTTGAATATAGACTCGAAACATTTTTATAAACATGGGCCCTGATATTAATTTGACCAATCCAAGCTTTTATAACAAATAATTACACTTTACAATTATTATACTATAATTATGACTAGTTCATTTCTCTTGGTCTGCTGCAGCCCTTTTCTCAACGTTTTCTAATTTACTATAAATTTAACAAGATTCATTGCAGCTCTTTTCTGGTTTCATTTCAATTTGGTAACAATTCAGTAAGAATCAATGCAGTCATTCCCTGTTTGTTGTAAATTCAGTATGAATCAATGTATTCATTCCCGGTTTGTTGTAAATTCAGTAAGAATCAATGCAGTCATTCCCGGTTTGTTGTAAATTCAGTAAGAATCGATGTATTCATTCCCGGTTTGTTGTAAATTCAGTAAGAATCAATGCAGTCATTCCTGGTTTGTTGTAAATTCTATAATAAGAATCAATGTATTCATTCCTGGTTTGTTGCAAATTCAGTAAGAATCAATGCAGTCATTCCTGGTTTGTTGTAAATTCAATAATAAGAATCAATGTATTCATTCCTGGTTTGTTGCAAATTCAGTAAGAATCAATGTATTCATTCTTGGTTTGTTGTAAATTCTGTAAGAATCAATGTATTAATTCCTGGGTTTGTTGTAAATTATGTAAGAACCAGTGCACTCTTTCCATTTTGTTGTAAATTCAATAAGAATCAATGCAATCATTCCTGGTTTGTTGTAAAAAATGCACCTCTTTCTTTATGGGTTATGATATAACTGCAAGAACCGTCATAGCTTTAAATGCTGATTTGTTAGAGATGAGGCAAGAATCATTGCAGCTCTTGAATGGTTTGTTGTCAATTCACTGACAGCGATCACAGTTTTTTATTTGTTTGTTCTATTCACTTTTCGCATGTAAAGAGTTTGGATGGGTGTGGCCTTGTCCATCTCCAACTGAAAAACAAACAATTCAGTCAATGTAGATGATCATTTTAAATCATTCAGTTTTTATTTTTAAACAGACAAACTAAGAATTAAGAAAAAGAAGCTTGTAAAATAGTATTTTATTATGAAATATAGGTGTTATATGAACAAGCATTCTGAGAGAACTGTTAAAGCATTATACGTCCTCTACAGGGCCCCAACACATTTTCGTATCTCCTAATTTCAAGGAGCCATGACTCTGTGAAAAACAAAGGGTAAATCGCCATGAAAGTCAAAATTGATCTGTAACAGTATACCGTATATAGGGAATAACTGGTTACTGTCTTAAGATATCGGCTTTATCCTGCGACGGTTAGAATGGCAAATGCAGCGAGGCTCTGTCGAGCTGCATTCGCCATTCGACCTGAGCAGGATACAGCCGATATCTTAAGACAGTAACCAGTTATTTCTTTTATCCTGCAATTCTACAGTAATATTCGGAAAATGATTATTTATTCCAGTTTTGTGTATGCAAATTGAGTATTGTCAACCTAGCAAGGCTTTTGCCGAATGACGTCATACAAGATGCATGACATCATTATTGTAAGACGCTCGCTACATTCTGTCACATTAAAAAACTGTTTCTAAACTCTAATTCATAAATATATATACAAGTTTTGTATTGTTATCATAAAACTTAAAGTTATTTGTATTTACGGCACTTCAACAAATGATTTAAAGAGTATGTTTATTGAAATACTCAAGTCGAGTTGGGCTTATGTCACGTGACCTACATGTATATCACTGACCAAAAATATAGAGATTTATCTAGTCATCATATCTTGCCAATGTATACAGTGATTGCAGGATAAAACAACAAGAGTACCGGTGAAGTACATGATACGCCCATCAGGAGTTTGACAAAAAAACATATGATGTTCAGAATATAGACAAATTATTTGATTTATTGGTATCACAGTGACCTAGTAATTGTATGTGAGAGACACCACCATCCCAAGTTGTTCCTACATGTAACGTTTGATGGTCCTGTATGCATCTGTATGCAAGATATGATCCGGACAAGGATTTACTTTTATGTGCAGTAGACTGAAAATTAGGTCACAGTGACCTAATAATAATACACAACACACTGCCATCCCAAGTTGTTCCTACATGTGAGATTTGATGGTCCCGTATGCAAGATATGATCCGGACAAGGATTTACTGTTATTAGTGTTAAATGCAGTAGACCGCGAAAAGTAGGTCACAGTGACCTAGTAATAGTACGCGACACACCGCCATCCTATGTTGTTCCTACATGTGAGGTTTGATGATCCTGTATGCATCTGTATGTAAGATATGGTCTGGACAAGAAAAACTTAACAGTTGGACAGACATACGTACATAAGGACGGACAACACTATAACATAATACGACTCATCATAGACAGGCGTATAAAAAGGATTCAATATTATCCTGACATTTTATAATGGAGCATTAATTATTGGGGCAGGACGTAGGCCATGAGTAAAGTGCTCGCTTGATGTGCAGGCGGGTCTAGGATTGATCCCCATCGGTGGATCCATCGGGTTATTTCTCTTTTCCAGCCAGTACACCATGACTGGTATATCAAAGGCAGTGGTATGTGCTGTCACATCTGTGAAATGGTGCATATAAAATATCCCTTGCTACTAATGGTAATATGTAGCAGGTTTCCTCTCGAAGACTATATGTCAGAATTATCAAGTGTTTGACAGCTAGTGATTAATAAATCAATGTGCTTTAGTTGTTTCGTTAAAACAAAACAAACTTTTAACGTTAAGACATTTGTTTGTTTGTTTCGTTTAACCACACCACTATAGCACATTGATTAATCAATCAACGGCTATTGAATGTCAAACATCTGGTAACTCTAATAGAGTCATAGAAGGGAAACCCGCTACATTTTTCCATTAGTAGCAAAGGATCTTTTATATGTACTATCCCACAGACAGGATAGCACATACCACGGTCTTTGATATACCAGTCGTAGTGCACTGGCTGGAATGAGAAATCGCACAATCGGGCCACCGATAGGGATCGATCCCAGACTGATTGAGCATCAAACAAGTGCTTTACCATTGCGCTACGTGCTGCCCCATTTTCTGCCTATAATGCAGGCCTCTAATCGCTTTACGACTAGGCTAAGTCCTTCCTCTTTTAACATTAAAGTTTATTTTTTAAAAATAGGGGAAAGAAAAAAAAAGAAAAGAAAAAACTTTAAGATTACTTCTCTCCTCTTCGATCTCATCCTCATCGGATTCCTCGGGGAGATCATCGATGGGCTCCATGTAACACAAACTGTAGCAGACGACGCTGATGATCACCGTGGGCAGACCAAACATCAGCAAGAACAGCCAGCGAGACGCCTGCCAGATACCCTGAGATTTAAACAATCATATGTAGGAAAGAAACATGTGAACAGATTAATGACACCCCAGTACACTGTGTTTTGAATAACGCTCATTTAAAAGTTAACCATCTAATTATAATAAAATTATGAACTATGAACCAGGGTTTATTCAGGCATTCTGTGGGTCTGAACATAGGCCCCTTCCCCTAAACAGGGCAGGATGTTGCCCAGTGGTAAAGCGTTCGCTTCATGTGCAATCTGTCCAGGATCAATCCCTGTCGGTAGACCCATTGGGCTATTTCTCATTCCAGCCAGTGCTCCACAACTGGTCTAACAAAGGACGTGGTATGTACTATCCTGTCTGTGGGATGGTGCATATAAAAGATTCCTTGCTGCTAATCAAAAAGAGTAGCCCATGAAGTGGCGACAGTGGGTTTCCTCTCTCAATATATATGTGGTCCTTAACAATATGTCTGACGCCATATAACAGTAAATAAAATGTGTTGAGAGCGTCGTTAAATAAAACATTTCCTTCCTTGCCCTAAACAAGTGGCACTGAAAATTCCCAATTTCTGTTAAAAAAAAATCCCAATATATACAGTGTATATATTTATGTCTACAGGTTCCAGTACATTAATGTAACAGTGGTATACTGCATTATTCATTGGACTGAAAACAAGTATGATTTGCTCGCACTATTTTCCCCAATTCCATCGGATCTTGGACCCTGGCAAAATATCCTGGATATGTCCCTGTTTGAACTGTTTTGTTTAAATCTATTTTACTGTATACTTTGTATTCCCAATAACAAGTGAAACAGGTTATTCATGATTTTGCTTTGACGTAAGTACTGCAAAGCAGCTTAAAAAATACCTTTATTATACTTTATCTGAAAACAAGGACATGTCATTTTAAACTGAAAACAAAGGAAGGAAATGTTTTTATTTAAGGACGCACTCAACACATTTTATTTACGGTTATATGGTGTCGGACATATGGTTAAGGACCACACACAGATATTGAGAGAGGAAACCCGCTGTCGCCACCTCATGGGCTACTTTTTCCGATTAGCAGCAAGGGATCTTTTATATGCACCATCTCACAGACAGAATAGCACATACCATGGCCTTTGATATACCAGTCGTGGTGCACTGGCTGGGGCGAGAAATAGCCCAATTGGCCCACCGACGCGGATCGATCCCAGACCGAGCGAGCGCTGTACCACTGAGCAAACTGAAAACAATGTTTTCAGTACATACACTATACAACAAGTCACACAAATTACGTTACCATTCAAAAGGAAAATCACATGAACTACATCAATAATCAAGAGAGTTAACTCTTGGACCTTTCTCCTTTTAGCCAAACAGCTATTTTAATGTAAGATTTTCAATAATATATATAAAATTGAAATAGCCTTTAATGGAAATGAAAACATATGTAAAGTCATCTAATAATTCATATTTAACTACAACATAGCAAAACATTATTTTGTCTGGTTTTAAATTTACTTTATCAAAACCCTTAAGTATAGGGTAACTATGATGCTTAGAGAATTGCTATTTCCCTAAATGGAAAAATGACCAAGAGTTTACTCCCTTGAATAGCAATGATCATAATTCCTGCAATTTTAACCTTTAAATCATAACCTTTGAATAATAACCAAATGGGTTACGCATTAAGTATGTGCATGGGTGTATGTATGTCTGAGAATCAGGTTGAACTTGTTTTGTTTAATGACATCATGAGGGCCAACTGACTGAATAATCATTGGATGTAAAACATTTGGTAATTTTGACTCATTGTCTTCAGAGGAAACCTGCCAAATTTTGCCATAGTCAGCAAGGAATTTTTTATATGCACTTTCCCACAGATCTTTGATACAGCAGTCAAAGAATACTTGTTTGGGACGGTAGAAAAGAGAATGGGTTCAGTATGGCAGGTCTCTACATTGCGACCGATTTGATCGCATATGCGACCATATTTTTCATTTGGAAACTGAAATATTTTCACTCTATCTATATAAGAAATAGCAGTTGGCGCCACCTGGCTCCCAGATTGAAAAGTTAATGTTAGAGGACTGTACGGAGATTCCACCTAAAGAAACTGGCTCCCAGATTGAACAGTTAACATAGAGGACTGTAAGGAAATTCCATCTAAAGAAACTGGCTCCCAGATTGAACAGTTAACATAGAGGACTATACAGGGATTCCATTTAAAGAAACTGGCTCCCAGATTGAAAAGCTAACATAGAGGACTATACAGGGATTCCATTTAAAGAAACTGGCTCCCAGATTGAAAAGTTAATATAGAGGACTATACAGGGATTCCATCTAAAGAAACTGGCTCCCAGATTGAACAGTTAACATAGAGAACTGTAAGGAAATTCCATCTAAAGAAACTGGCTCCCAGATTGAACAGTTAACATAGAGAACTGTAAGGAAATTCCATCTAAAGAAACTGGCTCCCAGATTGAAAAGTTAATGCAGAGGACTGTAAGGAAATTCCATCTAAAGAAACTGGCTCCCAGATTGAAAAGTTAACATAGAGGACTATACAGGGATTCCATCTAAAGAAACTGGCTCCCAGATTGAAAAGTGACCATAGAAGACTATACAGGGATTCCATTTAAAGAAACTGGCTCCCAGATTGAAAAGTTAACATAGAGGACTATACAGGGATTCCATCTAAAGAAACTGGCTCCCAGATTGAACAGTTAACATAGAGGGCTGTACAGGGATTCCATTTAAAGAAACTGGTTCCCAGATTGAAAAGTTAACATAGAGGACTATACGGGGATTCCATTTAAAGAAACTGGTTCCCAGATTGAAAAGTTAACGTAGAGGACTGTAAGGAAATTCCATCTAAAGAAACTGGCTCCCAGATTGAAAAGTTAACATAGAGGGCTGTACAGGGATTCCATTTAAAGAAACTGGCTCCCAGATTGAAAAGTTAACATAGAGGACTATACAGGGATTCCATTTAAAGAAACTGGCTCCCAGATTGAAAAGCTAACATAGAGGACTATACAGGGATTCCATTTAAAGAAACTGGCTCCCAGATTGAAAAGTTAATATAGAGGACTATACAGGGATTCCATCTAAAGAAACTGGCTCCCAGATTGAACAGTTAACATAGAGAACTGTAAGGAAATTCCATCTAAAGAAACTGGCTCCCAGATTGAAAAGTTAATGCAGAGGACTGTAAGGAAATTCCATCTAAAGAAACTGGCTCCCAGATTGAAAAATTAACATAGAGGACTATACAGGGATTCCATCTAAAGAAACTGGCTCCCATATTGAAAAGTTAACATAGAGGACTATACGGGGATTCCATTTAAAGAAACTGGCTCCCAGATTGAAAAGTTAACATAGAGGACTATACAGGGATTCCATCTAAAGAAACTGGCTCCCAGATTGAACAGTTAACATAGAGGGCTGTACAGGGATTCCATTTAAAGAAACTGGTTCCCAGATTGAAAAGTTAACATAGAGGACTATACGGGGATTCCATTTAAAGAAACTGGTTCCCAGATTGAAAAGTTAACGTAGAGGACTGTAAGGAAATTCCATCTAAAGAAACTGGCTCCCAGATTGAAAAGTTAACATAGAGGGCTGTACAGGGATTCCATTTAAAGAAACTGGCTCCCAGATTGAAAAGTTAACATAGAGGACTATACAGGGATTCCATCTAAAGAAACTGGCTCCCAGATTGAAAAGTTAACACAGAGGACTATACAGGGATTCCATCTAAAGAAACTGACTCCCAGATTGAAAAGTTAACACAGAGGACTGTACAGGGATTCCATTTAAAGAAACTGACTCCCAGATTGAAAAGTTAACATAGAGGACTGTACAGGGATTCCATTTAAAGAAACTGACTCCCAGATTGAAAAGTTAACATAGAGGACTGTACAGGGATTCCATTTAAAGAAACTGACTCCCAGATTGAAAAGTTAACACAGAGGGCTGTACGGGGATTCCATCTAAAGAAACTGGCTCCCAGATTGAACAGTTAACATAGAGGGCTGTACGGGGATTCCATTTAAAGAAACTGGTTCCCAGATTGAACAGTTAACATAGAGGGCTGTACAGGGATTCCATCTAAAGAAACTGACTCCCAGATTGAAAAGTTAACGTAGAGGACTGTAAGGAAATTCCATCTAAAGAAACTGGCTCCCAGATTGAAAAGTTAACATAGAGGGCTGTACAGGGATTACATTTAAAGAAACTGGCTCCCAGATTGAAAAGTTAACATAGAGGACTATACAGGGATTCCATCTAAAGAAACTGGCTCCCAGATTGAAAAGTTAACACAGAGGACTATACAGGGATTCCATCTAAAGAAACTGACTCCCAGATTGAAAAGTTAACATAGAGGACTGTACAGGGATTCCATTTAAAGAAACTGACTCCCAGATTGAAAAGTTAACATAGAGGACTATACAGGGATTCCATTTAAAGAAACTGACTCCCAGATTGAAAAGTTAACATAGAGGACTGTACAGGGATTCCATTTAAAGAAACTGACTCCCAGATTGAAAAGTTAACATAGAGGACTGTACAGGGATTCCATTTAAAGAAACTGACTCCCAGATTGAAAAGTTAACACAGAGGGCTGTACGGGGATTCCATCTAAAGAAACTGGCTCCCAGATTGAACAGTTAACATAGAGGGCTGTACAGGGATTCCATTTAAAGAAACTGGTTCCCAGATTGAACAGTTAACATAGAGGGCTGTACAGGGATTCCATCTAAAGAAACTGACTCCCAGATTGAAAAGTTAACATAGAGGACTATACAGGGATTCCATTTAAAGAAACTGACTCCCAGATTGAAAAGTTAACATAGAGGACTGTACAGGGATTCCATTTAAAGAAACTGGCTCCCAGATTGAAAAGTTAACATAGAGGACTAAACAGGGATTCCATCTAAAGAAACTGGCTCCCAGATTGAAAAGTTAACATAGAGGACTGTACGGGGATTCCACCTAAAGAAACTGGCTCCCAGATTGAAAAGTGATTTGGTCATCAGTCTTATATCGCAGTACACTGTCTGCAGGTAAGCGAACAGCCATTAAGAAAATGGTTTAGTGGAAGTGCAATAACAAACAAATCCCTGAAAATAAAGGGAAATGGGATTTTTTTTTTATGAAAACATTTTCGCGGATTTATTTTATGATAAAATATTTTTTTTTTAAAGTGGAATTCCGCTAAAAAGTGGAAGAATCACATGCCTGAGACACCAAAGACCAATGGGTTTAATAAATGTTAAGATTTTAATAATAACCAATTTTGTTACACAGTATGTACGTATATATACATCTGAGAAGCAAAGACTTAAGTTTTAGTAAATGTTAAGATTTTAACAGTAACACAGCTGGTTACACAGTAATAATGAATTACCAGGACAGTTGACAATAGATCATAGAACAGTCTCTTCAGCTTCTGTATAAAACCTGTTCCTCCAAAACCCTGCAAACAGACAAAAGAGTGAAAACTATCAAACCAGAATCCTCACTGTACAAACAAATAAATACAAGAAAACAATTAAAATATAAAACAATTAACCAAAAAAATATTTCAATAACAATCAAACTGGTGAAGATTTGAAGATTATTCTCTGAATTTTTAATTTTATAATAACATTAATTTTTCTTTGAATGCTACAGTAGAAACTAATTAAAGAAAGAAAGAAATGGTTTATTTAACGACACACTCAACACATTTTATTTACGGTTATATGGTGTCAGACATATGGTTATGGACCACACAGATATTAAGAGGAAACCCGCTGTCACCACTACATGGGCTACTCTTTCCGATTAGCAGCAAGGGATCTTTTATTTGCGCTTCCCATAGGCAGGACAGCACAAACCATGGCCTTTGTTGAACCAGTTATGGATCACTGGTCGGTGCAAGTGGTTTACACCTACCCATTGAGCCTTGCGGAGCACTCACTCAGGGTTTGGAGTTGGTATCTGAATTAAAAATCCCATGCCTCGACTGGGATCCGAACCCAGTACCTACCAGCCTGTTGACCGATGGCCTAACCACTATGCCACCGAGGCCGATAAATTTTTCTTTGAATGCTACAGTAGAAATTAATTAATGAAAAATGAAATATTCTACACATGTCATTTTATCTGGCCCAATAAAATGTAACAAAACAAGCGTTCATTACCCAAATTAATTTTACAATGAAATTCTTTTAAAACTATATTATGAAATGTATTCACCTAACTCAACTTACATATAATACATGTTTTACAAATAATAGCTTAAAACTGTAAAAAACACTGTCTCTAATGAAAATAATTATGCGCTCCAGTCATCAACAAAGATTTGGATTTAAAGCCACGGCCCCAAGTTTCAACCTGTGAAAATAAACACTAATTTTGGTTAATCTACAAACCTGTGTTTCATTTAGATCAAGTTACAATACAGTGCAACAAAAGTCTGTGGCGCTGAAACAGGCAAATGCTCATAATTTTTTTTTTAAATTAGAGCTTGTCTCCATAACCATTACTTCTCTGAGGTATGTGTGTTTTTTAAAATAAGAAAAAATGACCAGAAACACTCAGATTTACAGAAATGGATAATCTAAACAATATGGGGCGAGACGTAGCCCAGTGGTACAGCGCTCGCTCGATCACGCGATCGTTGTGGGATCGATCCCCTTCGGTGGGCCCATTGGGCTATTTCTCATTCCAGCCAGTGCACCACGACTAGTATATCAAAGGCTGTGGTATGTACTACCCTGTCTATGGGATAGTGCATATAAAAGATCCCTTGCTGCTAACCGAAAAGAGTAGCCCATGAAATGGTGACAGCGGGTTTCCTCTCTCAATATCTGTATGGTCCTTAATCTAAGTAATGTCTGATTTAAATGATCAAAAACGGCTGTAATATTGAAAACCATAGGTCGTAGAGTTTAAAGACTAGGGTCTGTCACTTTAAGAATAATTTTTTTTTTAGAAACCCACTCACTTCAACTTTTTTATCGACCACATCGGTGAGGAAGGTTTTAAGAGAGTCAATGGTAAGCTCGGTAATGTCGATTTCTGGTGAGTAGACGAGGTGAGTTTCCGGATGAAGGACGATGATAGCTGGGGAACTGAAGAATGACATCGAGATACTGTTTACAGTCTCAACATCAGGCATCCACAGAAACTGAAAACTGAAAGGAAAATATTGAAAAAGTAACGGAATGTTTTATGGGTATTTGGTGTCTGACATAAAAGTATGATTAGTTTGAGACTTTTGAGAGAGAGGGAGGAGGGAGAGACAGACAGAAAAAGAGAGAAAAAGGCAGAGAGAGAGAGAGAGAGAGAGAGAGAGATGGAGAGAGAGAGAGATGGAGAGCGAGAGAGAGAGAGAGAGAGAGATAGAGAAAGAGAGAGAGAGAGCGATGGAGAGAGAGAGAGATGAAGAGCGAGAGAGAGAGAGAGAGAGAGAGAGAGAGAGAGAGAGAGAGATGGAGAGAGATGGAGAGAGACAGAGAGCCAGAGAGAGAGAGAGAGAGGGTGTGAGAGAGAAAGAGGGAGAGAGGACGGAAGGAGGGAGGGAGGGTGTGTGTGTGTGTGTGTGAGAGAGAGAGAGAGAGAGAGAGAGAGAGAGAGAGAGAGAGAGAGACAGAGAGAGACACAGAGAGAGAGACAGAGAGAGAGAGAGAGACAGAAAGAGACAGAGAGAGACAGAGACAGAGACAGAGAGAGTGTGTGTTACTATGGAAAGGTGAGATTTGTGTACAATGTTTAATAAAAATAAAAAGATGTTAAATTCTGGACAACGTAATTCGTCTTTAAACAACAAATTAGTACCTTTAATAAGACAGGCAAATTATTATCTTTGTTTAAATGTTAAAACTTGGAAAGGTCAGATACTGAGATAGTGTTGTTCCCTTTTTGTTTATTAGGTGTGGATTGATTGAAATGGCAGAAATACACAAAGAAAAAGAAAAAAGAACTCACTTATCAAACTGGTGTCTGTACTGTTTGGCAACCAGCTCAGCTATGAGTTTCACTCTGAAAGACAAACCAGTCAGTTAGTAAACCAATATAACTACAAACAATTTCCGTAAACTCGTGGTTATTAGGATGTCAGGTGTTAAAAAAGCCAATAAGTTCAAGTACTGGATTCGAGTGTAGGTCAAAATCCACCTAGACCAAAGTTAAAGTCAATTTTGTTTTGTCAGCCAATGATTAATAAATCAATGTGCTCTAGTGGTGTCGTTAAAACAACTGTCATAAAACAAGCATTCCTTTCTTCTGTAAGTCACACACTTGAACTAGCTTAACACCTGTTTGTTAATAATTCATGGCCAAGTAATCAAATATGTACACTGTGTGCTGTATAAGAAAATGTATCAAGATCCCAGTCTATGTAAATCACAAGATCTCCTTTTTTTTCATGTTATTTTGAGGGTTGTAATGGGGTTTTTTTAATGCAAAACAATACTTTTCTTTTAAATAAAGTGTTTTATAATGTGAACAATGGAAATACTTAGCCAAAATGTGAAATGATTTAAATTTCTTTTACGGTGATAATATTTACAGACCTCCTCGCAATGGAGAACTACATCTCTCCATTGAGATCAGTTCAAGGAGATTAGTTCTTATCTCCCCGTAGCAAGTTTATTTATGTTCTATCAATATCGCAATATGTTAAATGGCTCCCCGTAATCTAAGTGAGCAATTAAACTCTCCCATAATTTTTTCATAACAATGTCTATAAAAAGTTGTTAAAGTTTCACTTCGTTTGGCAAACACAAGGAAAGGAAAGGAAACGACGCTCTCAACACATTTTATTTACAGTTATATGGCGTCGGACATATGGTTAAGGACCACACAGATATTGAGGGAGGAAACCCGCTGTCACCACTTCATGACCTATTCTTTTCAGTTAGCAGCAAGGGATCTTTTATATGCACCATCCCATGGACAGGATAGCACATACCACGGTCTTTGATATACCAGTCGTGGTGCACTGGCTGGAGCGAGAAATAGCCCAATGGGCCCACTGACGGGGATCGATCCCAAACCGAATGCACATCAAGCGAGCTCTTTACCACTGGGCTACGTCCCGCTCTTGGCAAACACAAGGATGCGGTTTGTTTTTGTGATAACCATATTACTGATGATACAATGATCCTAATTTTGACAAATCGAAGGTGAAGCACATCTTGCCGTAGCACTTAAACAAACTAAATTACAAACATAAAAAATTTTCAAATTAAGTATGTACACTATTTTGTCTCAGTTTGTGATTTTATTATAAACGTAAGTTTATAATGTTTAGCATTAAAAAGGCATCGAAACAAGTCGAGAACGGTCGTTCAGGTTACCGGGAGGTTATTGCATGTAAAAAAAAGTCAAGAACAGTGTTTCATTCTCGACAAAATTTTCAACAGTAGTTTTGTTTCCAAACGTAAACCAGGCAATGCATTTCGGACTTCTGCGTTTCATTTTCTCATAAGGAATTGCTGCAATGTTCGTGCGCACTTGTGCAATTGCAAGCAATTATAGTCATTCCGCGTTTAAGCAGCATCCACTAGATGAATTTACTTTTGTGTTTCGTTTTCTCGTATGGAATTGCACCGATATTGGTGCGCACTTGTGCAGTTGCAAATCAATTTTGGCAATCAGCATTTAAGCAGCGCCCACTAGATAAATTTACTTCCAGATTTCATTTTTTGTACCGATATTCGCATGCACCTATACAATTTCAGAATGTCCACGTTAAAAGTAACAGGAATTCAATTCTAACTTTCATATAGTTGTGGTAACCTATAGGTTACCAGGCTATATTTTGTGGTAAAATGTAATTTAAAATGTACCAGACACAATTCTTATTTCGATGCCTGATTAAACATGGAAATCTTTTGTGAGTGTGGTTATTTTTAATGATGAATTCTTTTTAAAATGTGTATTTTAATTCATGACATTTTCTACAAGTCAGTAGATAGTGCATTTCTAACTGACACTTGATAATGTTTGGACAAAAGGGGCAATATCTTTCTTCTCTTGGACTTCTGGGATTTTGATATCTTCCTGTTTCAATATTTGCATTACATGAGCTCGTTCTTAGTTTGTTATTACAGAACATTTATGTTTTGTGGGTAGCAAATCTAAATTTAAGTAGTTCATGTAAAATTATTACTAGTATAGTGAAATCCCTCAAAACCGGAATTCCCTCAAAACCAGACATTTTTCATGGTCCCTTTTTAAATGCATGTATCAGAACAGAGCAGAAGCTCCCAAAACTGGATATCCCTCAAAACCAGACATTTTTCATGGTCCCTTTTTAAATGCATGTATCAGAACAGAGCAGAAGCTCCCAAAACTGGATATCCCTCAAAACCGGACATTTTTCATGGTCCCTTTTTAAATGCATGTATCAGAACAGAGCAGAAGCTCCCAAAACTGGATATCCCTCAAAACCAGACATTTTTCATGGTCCCTTTTTAAATGCATGTATCAGAACAGAGCAGAACCTCCCAAAACCGGATATCCCTCAAAACCGGACATTTTTCATGGTCCCTTTTTAAATGCATGTATCAGAACAGAGCAGAACCTCCCAAAACTGGATATCCCTCAAAACCGGACATTTTTCATGGTCCCTTTTTAAATGCATGTATCAGAACAGAGCAGAAGCTCCCAAAACTGGATATCCCTCAAAACCGGACATTTTTCATGGTCCCTTTTTAAATGCATGTATCAGAACAGAGCAGAAGCTCCCAAAACTGGATATCCCTCAAAACCGGACATTTTTCATGGTCCCTTTTTAAATGCATGTATCAGAACAGAGCAGAAGCTCCCAAAACTGGATATCCCTCAAAACCGGACATTTTTCATGGTCCCTTTTTAAATGCATGTATCAGAACAGAGCAGAAGCTCCCAAAACTGGATATCCCTCAAAACCGGACATTTTTCATGGTCCCTTTTTAAATGCATGTATCAGAACAGAGCAGAAGCTCCCAAAACTGGATATCCCTCAAAACCGGACATTTTTCATGGTCCCTTTTTAAATGCATGTATCAGAACAGAGCAGAAGCTCCCAAAACTGGATATCCCTCAAAACCGGACATTTTTCATGGTCCCTTTTTAAATGCATGTATCAGAACAGAGCAGAAGCTCCCAAAACTGGATATCCCTCAAAACCGGACATTTTTCATGGTCCCTTTTTAAATGCATGTATCAGAACAGAGCAGAAGCTCCCAAAACTGGATATCCCTCAAAACCGGACATTTTTCATGGTCCCTTTTTAAATGCATGTATCAGAACAGAGCAGAACCTCCCAAAACTGGATATCCCTCAAAACCGGACATTTTTCATGGTCCCTTTTTAAATGCATGTATCAGAACAGAGCAGAAGCTCCCAAAACTGGATATCCCTCAAAACCGGACATTTTTCATGGTCCCTTTTTAAATGCATGTATCAGAACAGAGCAGAAGCTCCCAAAACTGGATATCCCTCAAAACCGGACATTTTTCATGGTCCTGTAACTTTTTGGTTTAGAGGTGTTTTACCATGCACAAAATTATGTATATAAAAAACAGAGCCTACATATTTAATTTCTAAATTGCCTCTATGCATGGGTTGAGGAAAACAAAATTTTGCATACCTAAGTGTGTTAATGTAATAAACTTCAACATCACATGCATCTTATGACATGCATTCTTGTGTTTAATTTGAAAAATGTAATTGGAATTTTTTCCTACATATAAAAAAATCCTGAACCCGAAGACTTGAATATTCACTTACAATAAAATGGGTTTCTATGGTGTCGTTAAACAAAACAAACTTTAAAAACATGCACCTCATTAGTTTCAGGCAAGTGATTTGAGTCTTTTTGAGTGATCTGAGTAAAGATTACACATGGTGATAAAAATAGGTGCTGAACAGCAAACATTGGGGTTGGCTGGGGTTAAAGCAGCTTCTTGTCAAACAAGGCCGGTTCTTGTGCCCATGACAGGCGTGCACTACAACAGCTTGTTCTGAATGTGCACGTAAAACCCTATGACCTGACCTTGTCAAACATACTGTTAGGTGGACAATAAATTAAGGTGTGCTTGGGCAAGCAAACATGATCGCATGATTAATTAATCATCGGCTATTGAATGTCAAACATCTGGTAATTCGGACTCGTAGTCATCAGAGGAAACCCGCTACAGCAAGGGATCTTTTATATATATGCACTTTCCTACAGACAGGAAAGCACGTACCACAGCCTTTAACCTGTTGTGGTGCACTGGTTAGAACAAGAAAAACACCCAATCAGTTGATTGGATCCACCAAGGTGGTTTGATCCTGTGACGCAAGTAGTCCAGGCAGTTATGTAAATTTGCTCTTTTTTTTTTGTTCGTCAGTAAAATGTATTTCTTTTTATTCTTAAGACTATCCAGAGTTAGAAATCCATTGGTAGCATTTTTTTCAGTCATTTTATCATGGCGACCATCTTGAAATTCATAATGGCCATCATTTTGGGATATTTTACATATATTTTGACTCCCAGTTAACACAGAAACACAATTCTTGTGCCTATTTATATTTTTGAGGGCAATGAACTCGCTGATAACATTTTGTTTAGTCATTTTGGCATGACAGCCATCTTGAAATTCAAAATGGCCACCAATTAAATATTCTTATATATATATTTACTCACAGTTGACCCACAAGAACAGTTTAGGTATCTGTTTACATTTGTGAGCTCAGTGAATGAAGTTGTGAAAACAAAAATTGTTCTTTGACCTAAGCATCCATCTTGAAATTCAAAATGGCCACCATTTTAATATATTTTTCCATATATCTCAACTCTCGGTTAACATTGACACACAATATTTTTGTCTATATGTACATTTATGTAGCCATGAATTTATTTATGACATTTTTATAGTCATCCAATCATGCAGCCATCTTGAAATTCAAAATGGCCACCATTTTAATGTATTTTTCCGGTTAAGGCAGAAAGACAATTATTTTTGTCTGTACATTTTTAGGATCAATGAATTAAAGGGTGACATTTTTATAACCATCCTCCAGTCATGGAACCACGTTAAAATTCAAAATGGAGATTTGGAGATTTAAAAATGGCCACCAATTTTATCATTTAGCAAATACTTTTCCTCCTAGTCCTTATGTAAAATAATTAAAATATTGCATTACTAATGACTTTCATGTTCTAGATTTTAAACTAATGAAATAGAGGAACAGACACTGTAATTCACAATGAGACATTAGCAGGGCTCACCCATTTAGTATCTGGCTAATTGAATGTTGTTTAAATTAGCCACTTTTTAATAATTTCTAAAGAAATATCCTACATACATGTATCTGAAAATTGACTAAAATTAATTATTTTCCATTGTGATCCCTGATTAGGCATCTACTTCGTCTGTAATGGCATGTGTATTGTAGGAACCATCACCACTTGTAGAGTTCTGTACATTGCGGGTTGTATTCCTTATAGGTTCATCTACCTGAACACTTACTGATACCACAGTTGCATCTGATCAGTTCTATCACAGCCTCTGATGCAGCTTGCAGCTTCAACCACATTTACAAATATATCCTCCTTGATCCAACCTTGGGTCTAGATCACTGGATGTAGCATGGAATCCTAAGCTAGGATATTTTCCTGGAGATATGTTCTTTGGGTATGCTGTTATTAGATATTGGGCAGTGTTTCCACACTTTGGTTTGGTGATGGTGTCTTGAACCTCTATCCTCTCAGAATAGCTGCATCAATTATACAAATGGCCCTTGAGCTTAGTACCATGGAGTACTGACCTCTTTGTATGATTCATCAGTAATTCCAAGCTGGCTAAGAGCTTCAGATATAGCCAGTGGAGCTTTCCTGAATACATGTTTCCATATACCATCAATTTGTCCTGTTGTATGACATCCAGTTACTACATGCAACCCTGGTAATGTTGATTTTCTTTCTGAACCCAGTTCTTCATCAATTAGTTGCATGTTGATCTGTTTGCGACTTATGTCTGTGCCGATAATTAGTTGGATCAGTGTTTGTGATCTTCTCAGGATAAGAACTACATCTGTGTCTGGTGCAGAAATTCACTTCTAATCTACCATATATCTTATCAGAGAACAGAAGCATTTCCTGCATGCTTTGATTCACTATCAGATGGTTACATGGGTGTAAGATTTATTTTTTAACACAATAATATTTATGAAAGATGACATCAGATATTTCCGCTAACCAGGCTACAGATTTTCGAAGCTATCGGAGCGCTACGATATCGAAAACTATTCCAGGCCATGATGTGACAATGACACATGATTCCTCATACTCGTGAAGTAATCGGGCCAGGCAATAAGATGGATTTCTACATCAAAGACACGGACTGTTGGGGTTTTATCACCATTAGGATACACAAATAATTATATGTAAATCACAACCAGATCAACCTGCAAACATTGTATAATGAACTGTATCCAGATATAGACTCGGATTACCAGATGTTCATGCTGTAACTGAATATGACACAACAGGACAATTGTTGATGGTGGACATCAATAAAGAGAATTCAGTGTATTCACGAAAGCTCCATATATAAGTAACACCAAAGTCAGGTTGGAATCGGTAATAAACCATACAAAGAGGTCAGTGAAAAATGTGAAGATTTTACTGCATGGAACCAAGCACAAGGGTCATTTCTACAACTAATGCAGCTATTCTAAGATGAAAAGTTCAAGAAACCATCACCAAACCAAAGTGTGGAAGCACTGCCATCTACCTCTGGGGTATGAAAACAGCACATCCAAAGAGCACATCTCCAAGCACATTTCTGAGCTCAAGATGCCATGCTACATCTGGACATTCTTGATTCATGCAAACTTGGTTGGGTCAAGGGGGTTAGTATATTTGTGACTGCTGTTGGGGATGCAAGCTATATCAGAATCTGTGGTAGAACTGATCAGATGCAAACGTGAAACTGACGAGGACTGCTGCAATATGCTTACTATTACAGATGTAGTAGATGCCTAATATGCCAGTATGCATTACAATTTACAGTTGGTATGTTCCTTTATTTTATTAGTTTGTCATTAGTATTGCCATATTATAATTATTTAACCTAAAAATGTACTAATGAACACGAAAGTTGCATTTATATGTAAACTAGGAGAAACACTATTTGCCAAATGGTTACCTTGGTGGTCATTTTGAATTTCGATATGGCTGCCATTTTGAAGTTTAAGATGTTTGCCATAATTGGATGACTATAAATCTGAAGAATTAGATTCATTGACCACTGAAATATACGTCTAGACAACAAAATTGTGCTTCTCCATTAACCATGAGTTGAGATATAAGATAAATGTATTAAAATGGCAGCCATATTGAATTTCAAGATTGTTTTTATGATTCAATGAATTTATACATGAAATCCATTCAATGCATGGACAAAAAATTATGCTTCCATGTTAACCGGGAGTTGAGATATTTGAAAAAAATATATTAAAGTGGTAGCCATTTTGAATTTCAAGATGGTTGTCAAGATCAGACAACAATTTTCCTTTTTACAGAATAATCATCTGAACTCATAGATGTAAACTGACACCAAAATTATTTTTCTATGTTTAATGGGAGTCAAGATAGAGAAAAAAATATAATGGAATAATGTCCATTTTGAATTTCAAGATGGTTGCCATGTGAGACAAATAATTAAAAAAATATTTTAATTCACTAACATAATATGTTTAAATAGACTAAAAAAATATGTTTCTATGTTAAATGGAAGTGGAGATATAGAAAGAAATTATATGAAAATGAGGACCATTTTGAATTTCAAGATGGCTGCCAGGATAGTGATCAGAAAAAATGCTACCAATGGATTTCTAGTTCAGGTAGGTCATGGGAACATATGACAAATTGTTTATTAACTTGAGCAAAAAAAAATGCAACCTTCAAAAAATTAACATAACTCCCTAGACTAAAGCACCTCATGTGAGCACTCAACCGACTCAGCTAAATCCCACTCATGTGAGTACTCAACCGATTCAGCTAAATCCCACTGTGAGTACTCAACCGATTCAGCTAAATCCCACTCATGTGAGCACTCAACTGATTCAGCTAAATCCCACTCATGTGAGCACTCAACCGACTCAGCTAAATCCCACTCATGTGAGTACTCAACCGATTCAGCTAAATCCCACTCATGTGAGCACTCAACCGATTCAGCTAAATCCCACTCCTGCATGTTTCGTTACTTGCCTGATATTTTCAAATGTGGAAGGACCGTACAAACTTTCCTCTTTTTTTCTTCAAATATATGCAAATATTTCTGAGTAAAAAAAAAAAAAACGATACTAGCTTTCAAACAGTACATCTACACTCTGGTACATGTACATGTTTACAGACACATGCATCCACTCTGTAACTATTCCGTTGTTACCGATTTATGAGAGATACTAGCTGCCAAACAACAAACTACAACTCTTCATCGACATGTATACAGTAATGAAAACACTCTTCTCACCACTTGTACCTAAACACCAGCAATTAGCTCTAACACGTAGCTCAGTGGTAAAGCGGTCACTTGATGCGCAGTTGGTTTGGGATCGATCCCCGTCGGTGGGCTCATTGGGCTATTTCTCACTCCAGCCAGTGCACCACAACTGGTACATCAAAGGCCATGGTATGTGCTATCCTGTCTATGGGATGCTGCCAATCGAAAAGATTAGCCTATGAAGTGGCGACAGCAGGTTTCCTCCTTCAATATCTGTATGGTCCTTAACCATATGTCTGATGCCATATAACCGTAAATAAAATGTGTTGAGTGCATTGTTAAATAAAACATTTCCTTCCTTTCTTCCTTAGCTCTAAGAAAACAAACTGAGGGTTTTCATTATGTTTGAAAATTAAGAGGCTGTATGAGAAACATTGGTGGCAGTATTTACTCAATGCAGAGAGGTTTAATTACAGGGGTTGAAAACCCAAGACAATAAACAGTTATGGTTTAAAATTTACTGAAGGGCCATTAAATGAGCAGCATTCCTATCTTCTGTAAGTCACGCACTTGTACCAACTCAACAACCATGTGCTAATAATTAATTGCAACAGAAACAAACATGTACACTGGAATGTGACCCCCACAAGACCCAATGTCTCACAAGACAATTACTTCCTTTTGGTGTTGTTTGCACAAAGGATAAGCATAATGTATAGTGTAATTTATTTTGCTACAACAGATGAAAGCTTTATATGGAGTGGAGGTTGGAAATGCATCTGTAGAGGATACACCTTTGATGACATTTAATGGGCAATACATCAAATTTCTATAGCTAGTGACATATTAAACACAGAAACCTTTACATGTACCTGGCATCGTTAAATAAAACAAACTTTACTCTTTTTTTTTACATGTACCTTGTTGTAAAACCAATCCCCATAACCAACTACATGGAATGGATGGATGGATGGATGGATTGGTGGATGGATTATTAAATGGATGGCTGGATGGAAGGTTGGACAGATTGATGGATGGATGGACTTTTGAATGGCTGGATGCTTGGGTAGATGGATGGCTGGATGCTTGGGTAGATGGATGGATGGATGGATGGATGGATGGATGGATGGATGGATGGATGGATGGATGAATGAATGGATGGATGGATGGATGGATGGATGGATGGATGGATGGATGGATGGATGGATGGATGGATGGATATATGCTTGGTTGGTTGAATGAATGAATGGATAGATGGATGGATGAATGGATGGATGGATGAATGAATGAATGGATGGATAGATGCTTGGTTGTTTGAATGTATGGATGGATGGATGGATGGATGGATAAACAGACATGAAAGGATTAACAAACTGAATGGTTCTGTACTTAATGGACAGTTGGACATGAATGAACAAACAAAATATAGGACCGAATGAAAAATGAATTAGAAAAAAGGAATGTTTGTATGAGAATCAAATTGATCCTGCCTTTCTGCCTTCCTGGTTGACTGATAGACTGATAGACTGTGTTGCTGCCTCACTGATCTACCCGCCAACCCTATAACCGCCTGCCTGATCAACCAGCCAACTCTATAACCACCTGCCTGATCAACCAGCCAACTCTATAACCACCTGCCTGATCAACCAGCCAACTCTATAACCGCCTGCCTGATCAACCAGCCAACTCTATAACCACCTGCCTGATCAACCAGCCAACTCTATAACCGCCTGCCTGATCAACCAGCCAACTCTATAACCACCTGCCTGATCAACCAGCCAACCCTATAACTGCCTGCCTGCCTGATCAACCAACGAAACCTGTAACACGCTTCCTGCCTGATCAACCAGCCAACTCTATAACCACCTGCCTGATCAACTAGCCAACTCTATAACCACCTGCCTGATCAACCAGCCAACTCTATAACCACCTGCCTGCCTGATCAACCAGCCAACTCTATAACCACCTGCCTGATCAACCAGCCAACTCTATAACCACCTGCCTGCCTGATCAACCAGCCAACTCTATAACCACCTGCCTGATCAACCAGCCAACTCTATAACCGCCTGCCTGATCAACCAGCCAACTCTATAACCACCTGCCTGATCAACCAGCCAACCCTATAACTGCCTGCCTGCCTGATCAACCAACGAAACCTGTAACACGCTTCCTGCCTGATCAACCAGCCAACCCTATAACCACCTGCCTGCCTGATCAACCAGCCAACCCTGTAACCACCTGCCTGCCTGATCAATCAACGAAACCTCTAACACGCTGCCTGCCTGCCAACTCTATAACCACCTGCCTGCCTGCCTGATCAACCAGCCAACCCTGTAACCACCTGCCTGCCTGATCAACCAGCCAACCCTGTAACTACCTGCCTGCCTGTGTGACAGACTGACTGCCTTCCTACCCATCTGCCTGACAGACTGACAGACTGACTACCTTCCTTCCTACCCATCTGTCTGTCTGTCAGACTGACTGCCTTCCTTCCTACCCATCTGCCTGTCTGACAGACTGACTACCTTCCTTCCTACCCATCTGCCTGTCTGACAGACTGCCTTCCTTCCTTCCTTCCTACCCATCTGCCTGTCTGACCACCTTCCTACCCATCTGTCTGCCTGTCTGACTGACTGCCTGCCTTCCTTCCTACCCATCTGTCTGTCTGACAGACTGACTGACTGCCTTCCTACCCATCTGTCTGTCTGACAGACTGACTGACTGCCTTCCTTCCTACCCATCTGCCTGTCTGACAGACTGCCTTCCTTCCTGCCCAACTGCCTGCCTTCCTTCCTACTCATCTGCCTGTCTGACAGACTGCCTTCCTTCCTACCCATCTGCCTGTCTGACAGACTGACTGCCTTCCTTCCTACCCATCTGCCTGTCTGTCAGACTGACTGCCTTCTTTCCTACCCATCTGTCTGCCTGACAGACTGACTGACTGCCTTCCTTCCTACCCATCTGTCTGCCTGACAGACTGACTGACTGCCTTCTTTCCTACCCATCTGCCTGTCTGACAGACTGACTGCCTTCCTTCCTACCCATCTGCCTGTCTGACAAACTGACTGACAGCCTTCTTTCCTACCCATCTGCCTGTCTGACAGACTGACTGCCTTCCTTCCTACCCATCTGCCTGTCTGACAAACTGACTGACAGCCTTCTTTCCTACCCATCTGCCTGTCTGACAGACTGACTGCCTTCCTTCCTACCCATCTGCCTGTCTGACAGACTGACTGCCTTCCTTCCTTCCTTCCTACCCATCTGTCTGCCTGACAGACTGACTGACTGCCTTCCTTCCTACCCATCTGCCTGTCTGACAGACTGACTGCCTGCCTTCCTTCCTACCCATCTGTCTGCCTGACAGACTGACTGACTGCCTTCCTTCCTACCCATCTGTCTGGACATACTGACTACCTTCCTTCCTACCCATCTGCCTGTCTGACAGACTGACTGCCTTCCTTCCTACCCATCTGCCTGCCTGACAGACTGACTACCTTCCTTCCTACCCATCTGCCTATCTGACAGACTGCCTGCCTTCCTTCCTACCCATCTGCCTGTCTGTCAGACTGACTGCCTTCCTTCCTACCCATCTGTCTGCCTGACAGACTGACTGACTGCCTTCCTTCCTACCCATCTGTCTGCCTGACAGACTGACTGACTGCCTTCTTTCCTACCCATCTGCCTGTCTGACAGACTGACTACCTTCCTTCCTACCCATCTGCCTGTCTGACAGACAGACTGACTGCCTTCCTTCCTACCCATCTGCCTGCCTGACAGACTGACTGCCTTCCTTCCTACCCATTTGCCTGTCTGACAGACTGACTGCCTTCCTTCCTACCCATCTGTCTGTCTGACAGACAGACTGACTGCCTTCCTTCCTACCCATCTGCCTGTCTGACCACCTTCCTACCCATCTGTCTGCCTGTCTGACTGACTGACTGCCTTCCTTCCTACCCATCTGTCTGTCTGACAGACTGACTGACTGCCTTCCTACCCATCTGTCTGTCTGACAGACTGACTGACTGCCTTCCTTCCTACCCATCTGCCTGTCTGACAGACTGCCTTCCTTCCTGCCCAACTGCCTGTCTGACAGACTGCCTGCCTTCCTTCCTACTCATCTGCCTGTCTGACAGACTGCCTTCCTTCCTACCCATCTGCCTGTCTGACAGACTGACTGCCTTCCTTCCTACCCATCTGCCTGTCTGTCAGACTGACTGCCTTCCTTCCTACCCATCTGTCTGCCTGACAGACTGACTGACTGCCTTCCTTCCTACCCATCTGTCTGCCTGACAGACTGACTGACTGCCTTCTTTCCTACCCATCTGCCTGTCTGACAGACTGACTGCCTTCCTTCCTACCCATCTGCCTGTCTGTCAGACTGACTGCCTTCCTTCCTACCCATCTATCTGCCTGACAGACTGACTGACTGCCTTCCTTCCTACCCATCTGTCTGCCTGACAGACTGACTGACTGCCTTCCTTCCTACACATCTGTCTGTCTGACAGACTGCCTGCCTTCCTTCCTACCCATCTGCCTGTCTGACATACTGACTGCCTTCCTTCCTACCCATCTGCCTGTCTGACAGACTGCCTGCCTTCCTTCCTACCCATCTGCCTGCCTGACTGACCTGACTGACTCAATAAATGCTGAGCAGTTTGCAATGGGGCCAGACACTGCATGAATTGCCTCAGTGCATGCCAGATGTACATGCATTTTGTAAATAAACATTGGCTTATTGTGCCAATCAAGGTTCACAGAGCTGTGAGCAGCCTATGTATAAACAGTGTTTGTCAGAAGTGCACCACTTAGGTGTTAGAGTTTACTCACACATGGTGTGCACACAGACACACACGGCTTTCTGCCTATAAAAAAAGAAGTTTGTTTTAACGACACTGCTAGAGCACATTGATTTATTAACCATTGGCAACTGGATGTCAAACATTTGATAATTAATAAAGGAAACCCGCTACATTTTTCCATTAGTAGCAAGGGATCTTTTATATGAACCATCCCATAGACAGGATAGCACATATCACAGCCTTCCTCCTGCTCCGGAGTTAGTCACTGGGTAAGTCAGAGGCTAAATCCGTGGTGGGCGTGCCTGAACCTTCGTGGATAGGGGCACGTAAAATGAGTTGCCCGTTGCCCGTATCACAGCCTTTGATATAACAGTCATGGTGCACTGGCTGGAGCAAGACATAGCCCAATCGGCCCGCCGACAGGGATCGATCCCAGACTGACTGTGCATCAAACAAGTGCTTTACCACTGGGCTACTTCCTGTCCCTCTTTCTGCCTATATTGCAGGCCTCCAACAATTTGTTCCAATGATTATTTTTATACACTCATCAATTGCACTTTAAGTCTACTTTAACTCATTTTGTATTCAAACATTAAATTTCAGACATCATTTACATAATCGTCTGAGGTATCTGTGTCGTAGGATCGAATCACCTCAGTGGACCAATTGTCTTATATTTGTTTCCAATTTCAACCTGTGTATATATCAAAAGCCATGGTATATGCTGTCCTGCCTGTGGGGAAGTGCATATACAAGATCCCTTGCTTCTAATGGAAAATTACAGCATCTTTCCTGTAAGACTATATGTACATGCATGTCGGAATCTACAAATACATATAACATCCAATAGACGATGAAGAATAAATCAATGTGCTCTAGTGGTGTCATTAAACAAAACAAATATTTTAACCTTTCCATTTACATAGTCCTAAGTGTTATATTCATAAAATGAAATGTGTTGCCCGTTTTTTTTTTAAAAGAGACTTTTTGCATAAACCATAAATGTAGCTAAGCCTATTTTAGACACCAAGTAGCCATAGTTTAAATGTGTCATTATGAAAAAAGATTCCTTTCTTTTTCTTTCAAGTCCTAACTATCTTGAGAGATCTTCACCCGACACATTTAGGAACTGTTTAGGGAGAAAGGAAAACAACCACAAGTGATTATTGGACTTTTTAATTGCTTTGACAGAGAGCACTGTAAACGACTTAACCACATGACACACTGGTAATGGTGGGAACACACAGAAATGTCAACCAAACAAAATTAATATGTGTTTGAAAACCTCAGCACATTTTAAATTACGGCAATATGCAGGCATTGAATTTGGGTTGGTTTTTTTTTTAAAGGATTCTGCTAGAATTGTTAAAAGCCTTTTTACATGGATGTGATAGAGATATCATTGGATTCCATCTAAGGTTGATGCCAGTCATTCTTCGCACCCTTGTTTTGGCTTCGTACACAATAAATATAGCATATCTTACCGTATTTTCACTTGAAATCCATATTTCGTAAAAAGGTACAATTTTTTATTCACAAGATTTTCTTCAAACACATTCAGGTGCATTAGTAATGTAAAAAAAAAAAAAATTCAATAGCAATTTTGCATTGGAATTTTTTCAACATTCTAAAAAGGGAAACATCATGTACCCAGTTTATGGTTATTGTAAAGAGATGCAAAGTGACTTCATTGCAATACTGATATCATTCAAATTCAAAATTAGCTATATTAAAATAAAAACGGGTCTACTAACCTTGACCCCTGTCAAAATTCTATAACCAGCAGACAACACTGTTTACAAGTCGGTATGTTTTTATTTTTTCATAATTCTGCACAAAATATTAAGTTCAAATTTTATAAGATGAAAGAAATAAGAAATACCTTTTGTCAAATATATCATATCAAAAATTTACCATTGGATATGTTTTATTTATTGTGTACGAATCCAAAACAAGGGTCCAAAAAGTGACTATCGTTGACCATTATGATCTTACTGTTCTGACCCAGAATCTGGGATTCACGGAGGCATGAAATCATGCTAAAATCGTAGTTATAAGGCATCAGATTTAACATACATCTATTCTGAGTGTTTGTCTAAAGTACAATGTGTAGTGCTGCCTGAGAAACATTTACATAACATAAAATGTGGTATTTGTTGTTACCCCCACCCACCCCCATGTAACATATTATAACATTAATGCTACCCCACCCACCCCCATGTAACATATTATAACATTAATGCTGCCCCCACCCACCCCCATGTAACATATTATAACATTAATGTTGCCCCCACCCACCCCCATGTAACATATCATAACATTAATGTTGCCCCCACCCACCCCCATGTAACATATTATAACATTAATGCTGCCCCCACCTACCCCCATGTAACATATTATAACATTAATGCTGCCCCCACCCACCCCCATGTAACATATTATAACATTAATGTTATCTCCACCCACCCCAATGTAACATATTATAACATTAATGTTACCCATGTAACATATTATAACATTAATGTTACCCCCACCCACCATGGAACATATTATAACATTAATGCTACCCCCACCCACCCCCATTTAACATATTATAACATTAATGTTACCCCCACCCACCATGTAACATATTATAACATTAATGCTACCCCCACCCACCCCCATTTAACATATTATAACATTAATGTTACCCCCACCCACCATGTAACATATTATAACATTAATGTTACCCCCACCCACCCCCATGTAACATATTATAACATTAATGTTACCCATGTAACATATCATAACATTAATGCTACCCCCACCCACCCCCATGTAACATATCATAACATTAATGCTGCCCCCACCCACCCCCATGTAACATATCATAACATTAATGCTGCCCCCACCCACCCCCATGTAACATATCATAACATTAATGCTACCCCCACCCACCCCCATGTAACATATCATAACATTAATGCTACCCCCACCCACCCCCATGTAACATATCATAACATTAATGCTGCCCCCACCCACCCCCATGTAACATATCATAACATTAATGTTACCCATGTAACATATTATAACATTAATGCTGCCCCCACCCACCCCCATATAACATATCATAACATTAATGTTACCCATGTAACATATCATAACATTAATGCTGCCCCCACCCCCCCCATGTAACATATCATAACATTAATGCTGCCCCCACCCACCCCCATGTAACATATCATAACATTAATGTTACCCATGTAACATATCATAACATTAATGCTGCCCCCACCCACCCCCATGTAACATATCATAACATTAATGCTACCCCCACCCACCCCCATATAACATATATAACATTAATGCTGCCCCCACCCACCCCCATGTAACATATCATAACATTAATGCTGCCCCCACCCACCCCCATGTAACATATCATAACATTAATGCTGGCCCCACCCACCCCCATGTAACATATCATAACATTAATGCTGGCCCCACCCACCCCCATGTAACATATCATAACATTAATGCTGCCCCCACCCACCCCCATGTAACATATCATAACATTAATGCTGCCCCCACCCACCCCCATGTAACATATCATAACATTAATGCTGCCCCCACCCACCCCCATGTAACATATCATAACATTAATGCTGCCCCCACCCACCCCCATGTAACATATCATAACATTAATGCTGCCCCCACCCACCCCCATGTAACATATCATAACATTAATGCTACCCCCACCCACCCCCATGTAACATATCATAACATTAATGCTACCCCCCCCCACCCCCCCATGTAACATATCATAACATTAATGTTACCCATGTAACATATCATAACATTAATGCTACCCCCACCCACCCCCATGTAACATATCATAACATTAATGCTGCCCCCACCCACCCCCATGTAACATATCATAACATTAATGCTGCCCCCACCCACCCCCATGTAACATATCATAACATTAATGCTACCCCCACCCACCCCCATGTAACATATCATAACATTAATGCTACCCCCACCCACCCCCATGTAACATATCATAACATTAATGCTGCCCCCACCCACCCCCATGTAACATATCATAACATTAATGTTACCCATGTAACATATTATAACATTAATGCTGCCCCCACCACCCCCATGTAACATATCATAACATTAATGTTACCCATGTAACATATCATAACATTAATGCTGCCCCCACCCACCCCCATGTAACATATCATAACATTAATGCTGCCCCCACCCACCCCCATGTAACATATCATAACATTAATGTTACCCATGTAACATATCATAACATTAATGCTGCCCCCACCCACCCCCATGTAACATATCATAACATTAATGCTACCCCCACCCACCCCCATGTAACATATAACATTAATGCTGCCCCCACCCACCCCCATGTAACATATCATAACATTAATGCTGCCCCCACCCACCCCCATGTAACATATCATAACATTAATGCTGCCCCCACCCACCCCCATGTAACATATCATAACATTAATGCTGGCCCCACCCACCCCCATGTAACATATCATAACATTAATGCTGGCCCCACCCACCCCCATGTAACATATCATAACATTAATGCTGCCCCCACCCACCCCCATGTAACATATCATAACATAATGCTGCCCCCACCCACCCCCATGTAACATATCATAACATTAATGCTGCCCCCACCCACCCCCATGTAACATATCATAACATTAATGCTGCCCCCACCCACCCCCATGTAACATATCATAACATTAATGCTACCCCCACCCACCCCCATGTAACATATCATAACATTAATGCTACCCCCACCCACCCCCATGTAACATATCATAACATTAATGCTACCCCCACCCACCCTGTAACATATCATAACATTAATGCTACCCCCACCCACCCCCATGTAACATATCATAACATTAATGCTACCCCCACCCACCCCCATGTAACATATCATAACATTAATGCTACCCCCACCCACCCTGTAACATATCATAACATTAATGCTACCCCCACCCACCCCCATGTAACATATAACATTAATGCTACTCCTCTAATATTAAGGGGTGGGACGTAGCCCAGTGGTAAAGCGTTTGCTTGATGTGCGGTCGGTCTAGGATTGATCTCCGTCGGTGGACCCATTGAGCTATTTCTCATTCCAACCAGTGCTCCACAACTGGTGTTACAAAGGCCGTGGTATGTACTGTCCTGTCTTTGGGATTGTGCATGTAAAAGATTCCTTGCTGCTAATCGAAAAAGAGTAGCCCATGAAGTGGCGACAGTGGGTTTCCTCTCTCAATATCTGTGTAGTCCTTAACCATATGTCTGACACCATATAACCTTAAATAAAATGTGTTGAGTATGTTGTTAAATAAAACATTTTCTCTAAAATAACCGTATGTAAAACTTCCTTGCACAATTTTTCTGTCACAATCATGTAACATAAACAGGTAAATAAAAAATAAATAAGTCTGGCATTTTGAGTTTTACTTTTGTTTTGCTAATTCCAAACTAATGCAAGCATTTTCATAAACATATAATTAGAACAAAGTTGTCTTGTTTGATTTAATTTAATTTAATATAAGTTTTTTCAAAAAAATAATTCCATTATATTGTGTAACTGTGAATAGCCCCTTATCAGAATCATCAACCCCTCCTGCCAAAAAAAAAGGTCACTAGAATTCCATTTTTTTTAGATATTACCATTTATGCATTTGACCTCTGACCCCCTTGTAAATTCCTGCATTTACCACTGATAAAACCAATGACATGCCCCCCTCCCCTTGCCCCCCCCCCCCACACACACTTCCTATGCCAGTGACCTGTGTTATGCAGCCACCTTTCTTACTGATAGATCCCCATTCGTGGGCCCATTGTGTTATTTCTTGTTCCAGCCAGTACACCAGACTGGTATATCGAAGGCCATGGTATGTGCTATCCTATCTGTGGAAAGAGCCTTGCTATTAATGGAAAAATGTAGCAGGTTTCCTCTCTAAGACTATACCTCAACATTACCAAATGTGCTCTAGTGGCGTTGTCAAACAAAACTTTAATAACCACCTGTTTCAAAAATCCTCTTTTTTGGGGTACTCCCTTTATATGTAGACAGGTCAACATGTGTGACTATATATGCTAAAACAAAGTACACTGTATTGCATATAGGGGGTGGGGGTGGGGGGGGGAAGTAGATGAGTCATCAGAAACAGGTGCAAACTGCAGTCCCACCATCAATGTACAAAAATATGACTTACAGCCTGTTTCAATATCAACCACTTTCCACTTGAATACTTGCTACATTTCACAACAATATCACATATCCACTGCTCAATGAAGGTGTCAACAGGCTCCGCCCATTCTGTCTGAGTCAGTTCATCTGTGTGGGGTGAACCTGTCAATTATCCCCGCCCACTGTGTCTGGATTGGTTTATCATTTGTGGTGAATTTGTCAATCAATGACAACTGTAACAGTGATCTCACAATAGAAATAAACAAGAGTTGTAAAACAAGGAGGGAAAATGCTAATAACTGGTGATTAACAGGATGGGCCAAGAGGCAGGACAGTTGGTGTATGTTTATATTTACCATATGAAGGAAGAAAACAGAAAAAGAACACCAAAAGTCCCTCTTGATCTGGAAAATAAATTTTTCATTGGCCAACCAGTGTAAGGGAGGGAAAGAATAGCTTTCTTTTACATACATTCTTAGAGAATGTGAAAAAAAAATAAAAAAATGTCTTGAACAGTTTAGCAATTAAAGTCACACGTTTACTGCAAATTTTTTTATTTTGGGTCTGAGAGTTAAAAAAAACTAAATCCAGAAGAGAGAAAAAAAGACTGGCACACACACACACATATTTAGCTGACACAGCAAGTTCTGAGTCAGCCAACCGAGGAAGCAAGTATGTTATAAGAGACTGACGGAGTGCTCACTGCTCTGACTGTGATAAAAAGAAAGGAAGGAGAGGTGAGGAGTGAAATACAGGCAAATTATGCTGAGCCATGGTTCGGACTGGTGAGGTGTTTGAAATGAGGACCAAACATTAAGCAAGGCAGAGGAACAAGAGAAAGTGAGGGTGATGCAAAGGAGAAACGAAACTGTAAGACAGTGTTTGAGAAGAAAGGAATATTGCTGGGGACATATTTATAAACACATAGGGACATATTTACTGCAAAATATTTTTTTTAATTAAAAGTATTGACAGATTTAAAATTAGGAAATGGTAATATTATGAAATATTTTACATTTTTTTTATTTTACAGAGCTTAAAATATCTTTTATTTATCTAAGAAAATAAAACATTTTCTTTAATTTTTAGTACTGAGTTTATATCGTGAATATATAATAATTACTGTAACAGTCACTTTTAGTGTGTAAAAGATTTTTCCTACATATAGTAAATGAACCAGTAGGAATATCAAATTAGAATTCAAAATTCAATATTAAATAGCTACGAATCAGAATTAGTCTAAGATATTACATGTAGTTTAAAGTAATTAAAATTTGAAAGTCAAAAATACTAAGTGATATTAAATTTAAAGTGCGAAAAAAAAAAAAAAAAAATGATGTATCAATTAAGAAAGTACTTTGGACTGGCCACTGTAATGTGTCTGGTGTTTCACTTTTCCGACGGAGCCCGAAAATCCCGCAGTAACCGCCCCGCCTACATTCGGGGCTCCAAGTGCCACTACACCTTTGTCGTGAACGAATTCGATGAATCGAAATGTCCATCGGTGCCTCAGCCTATACAGTCGGATGCGTACACGGGGAACCAATACTTCCGGCCTCCGCAGGACCCGATGATAAAAATAACAAGCAAGAACATTGACAACCTCTCGGACAAGATGAAGGACATGGAGTCACGTCTGTTCGACGAGATGCTCAAGAATCGTCAGATCAACTCGACGCTCTCCAAACACAACTACATCCTCAAACACACGGAGGACCTCCTCAGTGCGTACAAGTCGAACTTCTCCAAGATCTACCGGGCGATGATGTACATGGAGACGAGACTGCGCAACCAACGTAAGATCAGCCGTGGCCTCAACCACAAGCTGACCAACGTGATCCTGGACATCGTCGAGGTCAACAACGTCCTCAACAAGCGGCCGGCGGGACACTTGGCCGCGACGACGTCCAGAAAGAAGAGGATCGCGGTGGAGGACGCGACGCGGATCAGGTCCTGCCCGGGGATCACTGATCATTCACATGTCTACAACGGTGAGTACGGACAGTAAAAAGTAAAGTTTGTTTTATTTAATGACGTCACTAGAGCACACTGATTTTTTATCTGATCATCAGACGTCAAACATGGTCATTCTGACACTGTTTTTTAGAGGAAACCTGCTGTCGCCATATAGGCTACTCTTTTACGACAGGCAGCAAGGGATCTTTTATTTGCGCTTCCCACAGGCAGGATAGCACAAACCATGGCCTTTGTTGAACCAGTTATGGATCACTGGTCAGTGCAAGTGGTTTACACCTACCCACTGAGCCTTGCGGAACACTCACTCAGGGTTTAGAGTCGGTATCTGGATTAAAAATCACATACCTCAACTGGGATCCGAACCCAGTACCTACCAGCCTGTAGACCGATGGCCTAACCATGACACCACCGAGGCCGGTACAGGTAGTCAAAGCAATACATCTACAGTCTGTCTCAATGTCCTACAAAAATGTGTTTTTTGTAAATAATTTCAGTTTGTTTTGATGTAAGAAGAAAAGTAAAAGTGTTTTGGAAATAACAAAAAAATACTATTTTGTATGCAATATAGAAAACATTCAGCTCAGAAATAAATAACTTGTAGTATGAAAAAAGGCATTCTCTGTAGGATGGACTATACATGTATGGCAGGCATTGAGTTTGGCGAATTTATTTTTGGATTCTGCCAGAATTATAAACATGGTTTAATATAAATATTTTGGGTTTCCGTCTCATAATTTTACACTTCCAACCCAAAATGTGGCATTTGCCAAAATTGCGGAAGCACAGAATTGTTATTAATTTACAACATGTATGGGATTTATTACAAGTTAAAAGTTTGTTTTTGTTTAATGACGCCACTAGAGCACATTGCTTTATTAATCATCAGCTATTGGATGTCAAACATGACCACTCACACATCTATAATGGTAAGCACATATAGTCAAAGCATTACATATGGCAGGCACTGAATTCGGCAAAAACATTTTTTTAAAGGATTCCGCCAGAATCATAAATATGATTTAATATAGATATTTTGTGATTCTGTCTGATAATCTTATACTTCATTCATACAATATGAGATTTGTGGAAGCATGAAATAATGATAAATTTGCAGTCTGTTTTGTGCTTTTTTTAATACGGAAAATATTAACCGAGTCTGTATTAATTGGTAATTGTCAAGGCTCTGTTTAGACCAATACCAATTAACTAGACCAAGTTGATATTTTACACATTCTGAGAGTACTGCTAAAGCAACACATATCCCCTACCGGGTCAAACATATCTCGTAAGTTCAAGGGCCATAACTTTGTAAAAAAATGGACAAATCACCATGAAAGATAAAAGCTGATCTGTAACAGTACATGATAAAGCTATACACAAAATTTTAATGTAATATCTTGAGGCATTGCGGAAAGAAAGTCAGGGAAACGACATGGGGGACATATGGATGGACAACAGACAGAAAGGCAGACAGACAGAAAGACAGACAGCAGACATATAGACAGACAGAAGGAGAGAGACAAAACCTGTAGACCTCTCCGGTTAGACTGGTAGCGGACTAACAAGAGCAACAAATTGTATAGCCACATTTATGGTCTATTTTTGTTTTTTAAACACAGGTGTTTAAGCATTGTAAATGTAGAAATGTAAGAAGTTTCATGTGTAAGTCAAAAACAGGCATTGTAAATTTGGCCCTATTTATCCCATAACACTTCTAAACTAAAATTAATTTAGTAAATCACATTTCTAAAATTGCCTTCATTGATAATATATGACGTCATCGCGGTTGGCACAAATGTAGTTTGACGTCAAGCATTTAAAACTAAATCTTATCAAAATGTTACACGCAGGTGTACATACAAGTCTTGTTGGCATGGCAACAAATGACCCATAGACAGCAATAGATATATATATATATTTTTAATGAAATCACTTATTTTAGGAGGGTAGGGCTAAAGTGAATTGCACATGCATGGGTTATTGTTGGAAATATTGGAAATGGTGACGAAATCTGAAAGGAACTCAACACCTGCAAAACAACCGACATGAAATAAGATCATGCTGTTAATTGCTCAGTAAGTTAATATATATAATTTATTACCCCAGCAGGCCCTCATAATGGAGAAAATAAAAATCATCATGCATTATCATGCACTGGTTTAATGTACCCTACTAGTACTATTGGACTATTTGACGCCAACAAACCAATCACCTCGTCGGTACTAAATATGATGTTACCACGATTTAGCAAAGCACACACAATGACACCACATAGTTTAAAGCGTTTGCATTTACATCTTTCTGGTTTCAGTGTTAAACTTGTAATAATAAAATGGTAGTTTAATGCAGTACATTATAGATTTATTTTGACAGAATATATATATATAACTACAAAGCAATAAACAGAACAGTAAAGTAGTTTACGTCGTTTCTAAATACATGGATGTAGCTGAAGTAGGCTATATCGAAAATAAAGGCTTTAAAAAAAACCCCATATAGCTGGGGTAAAAATAGAATAAACTCGGTATCAATTATTATCAAAGGGATATAAATTTGATCTAGCTCTCTCTCTCTCTCTCTCTCTCTCTCTCTCTCTCTCTCTCTCTCTCTCTCTCTCTCTCTCTCTCTCTCTCTCTCTCTCTCTCTCTCTCTCTCTCTCTCTCTCTCTCTCTATATATATATATATATATATATATATATATAGAGAATTAGTTTTTCATACTAATTAAATGTTGAAATAAAAGTAAAGAGACAAAAACTGAAAAAAGAACCACCAGACAGTGAAAATGAAAAGCAGTTGTAGTCTACGAGCCGGCCTCGGGTACACATGATGAATGTAACATTAAAAGGAATGCAGGCCAGTTACCTAATCCTGTATCCAGCACAAGACAAGCAGACTATTTGCATTGACCACTTCACCTTTGAATGGAATGCAAATAATCTCCATCTGACTGAGTCAGATTGACTTGACACAAGTACAGTAACGTACCACACCCGGGGCATGACACTGTCACCTGTCAACAAAAAACTAGCACTTAACCAGTGGTGTGGCCAGATAGGTATGCACCCCCTCTGCCAAGCTACCACACACACACACACCCTTTTAGATCCCTCGCTGCAAAAGAAAAATATATTGCACGTTTCCTCTGAGAGGGGTGGGATGTAACCCAGTGGTAAAGTGCTCACTTGATGTGTGGTCGGTCTCGGCCCACTGAGCTATTTCTGGATCCAGCCAGTGCATCACTGGTATATCAAAGGCCGTGGTATGTGCTATGCTGTCTATGGGATGGTGCATATCAAAGATCCCTTGCTACTAATGGAAAAATGTAGTGGGTTTCCTCTCTAAGACAACATATGAAAATTACCTAATGTTTGACATCCAATAGTTGATGATTAATAAATAAATGTGCTCTAGTGGTGTTGTTAAACAAAAAAACCCTAACTTTCCTCTCTAAGACTACATGTATGTGTCAGAAATATGATATGTTTGAAATCCAGCAGCCGATGATTATGCAAGCACTCTAGTGGTGTTATTAAACATAACAAACTGCATCATAAGGGCCTGTATAGACTGGATGTGGTGCGTGTGCAAAAAACGATCGATATACTTCAGTTTCAATGAGAGTGTCTAGACAGAATGTGTGCGATGCGCAAGAATTGCAAAATGCATGCGACCAGCTCAATGAAATAATTGTATATGGTGTATAACGCCCAAAATGCAAGTCGCAGATGCATCAGACACATCAGTCAGTCGGATCAAACCCCGTCGGTGGGCCCTTTGGGTTGTTTCACGTTCCAGCCAGTGCACCACAACTGGTATATTAAAGGCTATGGTATGTGCTATCCTGTCTGTGGGATGGGCCGTATAAAAGATCCCTTGTTACTAATGAAAAAATATAGCGGGTTTCCTCTCGAAGACTATATGTCAAAATAACCAAATGTTTGACATCCAATAGCCGATGATTAATAAATCAATGTGCTCTAGTGGTGTCATTAAACAAAACAAACAAACAGTCGGACATATATGAGCCTTCAGACCAACAGCTGCAGTTGAGGTGAGTGTTCTAACACTAAGCTATTTCACACTCCCATAAACTAACAGATGCTTTAGAACTATACATGTATGAATGAATTAAATATGAATTTTGCATGCTGAGAGACAAATCTTATCTAAAGCAGTCATCTGTCAATAAACAGCATGACCGACAGCCACTAATGGATCTTTCAAACATCCACATTATAGAAAAGTAATTTCCCCTTTATTTAAGTCCAGTTGAAGGAAGACTGTATATGTACGACCACAAATCACCGGAGCACAGTTTTGAGTTATATAGTAAATAAGAAATACTTTTTTTTTTTAGTTGTATGGTACGTGGGTAAGAAGGAAGGACAGAATGTTTTATAACAATGCACTCAACACATTGTAATTACGGTCATGGTGATATGGCCTCGGACATATGGTTAAGGACCACACAGATAATGAGAGAGGAAACTCACTGTCACCACACAATGGGCTACTGTTTCCAATTAGCAATAAGGGATCTTTTATATGCAGCATCCCACAGATAGGATAGGACATACCACGGCCTTTGTTACACCAGTCGTGATACACTGGCTGGAACGAAAAATAGCCCAATGGGCCCACCTATTGGGATCGATCATAGATTGACTGTGCACCAGTTTTCTAGCTGTTGCGAGGTTCAAAATCACAGTGTTGTATTTCTATGAGCCTGTTCTCCCCATGTACGCATTGGCTGCAGAGTACAACTGCCATGTTCACTAGGATAGACCCTATAAATGGCATTAATTTTACATTTAAATTAATACCAAGGCTGAAAAAATAAATTTACGTGTTTTCTATTACATGCTGAAAACCCCCCACCCAAAAATAATAGTGGACGTATAAAAAAAAAAAACCTTTTTATTTCCAAAAATCGTTTTATACAACAATTGATCACAGCAATAAAGTGACTGTTTTGAATAATTTTCTTTGTAATTGTTTTAAAAAAAACAATTAGTATGTGCTGAAGTGTGGTTAAACAAACATTCCTTTCCTTTCCTCTCCCAAGTGTTGAACCAAATAGCTGTAGTTTAAAATATATTTAAGTGTTGTTAAACAAACATTCCTTTCCTTTCCTCTCCCAAGTGTTGAACCCAATAGCTGTAGTTTAAAATGTATTTAAGTGTGGTTAAACAAACATTCCTTTCCTTTCCTCTCCCAAGTGTTGAACCAAATAGCTGTAGTTTAAAATGTATTTAAGTGTTGTTAAACAAACATTCCTTTCATTTTGCTCCTTTATGCTTGCATAAAAACAAACCCAATACCTCAGAAGATTCCATGTACTGTTCATTATCTAAAATATCTAAAGTACAGCTATTTTAATTTTTAAGTGATTTCCCCCCAGTATTCATGATAACTATCTTTTAATGCTAGAGTTACCAGGGATACTTATACAGGCAGTGGGACCACATGTGACGTGTGTCATATTCAACAGGTACTTGTTCATTTAAAGTATCACTTTCACAATGTAAGGCCACTTGGATCCTGTTACCAGTCAGTTTAACATGGATGTGCTAATTCAAACATATCACTTACAATACAGTGGCCATTTGTCCACTCATTCATTCATTCATTCATTCATTCATTCATTCATTCATTCATTCATTCATTCATTCATTCATTAAAAAACAAACAAAACCGGTGTCCATTTACTTTCTCAATGATTTTTCCACATAAAATGGTGGAGTATTTTTAAAACTTAAATTAATTGTATTTTTTAAAGAGGGTTTTTGTTTTTCTCACTTTTAAATGATTTTTGTGGTTGCTTTTTTTCCCTTCTAGGTCTTTACTTGGGGATGAGGAAATCTATATATACATTTTCCATCTGTGTATCTCTGTCTCTCTCTCTCCATCCATCCCACCCTCCCGCCTCTCTTTCTGTCTGTCTCTCTCTCTTTCTCTGTGTCTGTCTGTCTCTATCTTCTTCCCTCTCTCTATCCATCCTTCCCTCCTCTTTTTCTGCCTGTATGTATGTCCCTCTCTCCTCCTTTCTATCTCTCTCTCCATCCATCCCTCCGTTCTCTCTCCCTCCTTGCCTCCCCCCCCCCTCTCTCTCTCTCTCACCAACTCTCTCTCTCTCTCTCTCTGTCTCTCATTATCTCTGGCAGGAATGATCACATTTACTAAAGATGTTCTGTCCAGACTACAGAAGAATCACATACATGTACATGGTACACACAGTATTTAACAATGTATTGCCAACTTCTGTGGAAAATTTTCCAGCCAGAAGGAATGCACCACAGGTGGTCAGCATGCACACACAGAACAACACACATCAGAAAACTTGCACCAAGAAACACAAACATAACAAACACCACAGAAATAGAAATGATATATTTGCTTAACAAGCAAAATGTAAATAGAAGCATAATAGATATATTTGTTTAAGCAGCAAAAAAAATAGAAAAATAAAAAATAAAAAAATAAAAAAAATAAAAGAAAGAATAAAAATCAACATAAATAAAATTATATGTACATATAGGATATTAAACTTTAAAACAGATATATAAAATATTGGTAAATGTATCCATGTTGCTTTCCATTCTTGGCTAGCACTTTACATGCAGGTCATATAAAGAGTAAACTTTCTGCTTGTGTTGTTATGGTCAATGAAATGCATCTCACTTTACAAGTGATATAGATTCAAAAAGTGTAATGTTTCTTAAAACCAACAGATGGGATTTAGATCAGTGCTGTAGTGTTTGTCTGACACCCATCAGGCCATAGAATGTAACCCCTTTTAGTGAACCCGAATTAATTGTTTTCCCACATCCTAACCAATCCCCCATAACTGATATATAAAAGCCTGTGATATCTGCTGTTTTATCGGAAAATGGATACAAAAGGTCTACTGCTGCCATTTTCAGGAGTAGTCTATGTGATAACAACAGATTTTCACTCTTTTTTTTTTTTTAAGTGCTAATGTTGAATTGGTCACATTAGACACCAAATAGCTGCAGAATAAGAATGTACCAAGTTTGTTTTGTTTAATGACACCACTAGAGCACATTGATTAATTAATCATCAGCTATTGGATGTCAAACATTTGGTAATTCAGACTCGTAGTCATCAGAGGAAACCCGCTACATTTTTTTCATTATCAGCAAGGGATCTTTTATATGCACTTTCCCACAGTCAGGAAAGCACATACCACAGCCTTTGACCAGTTGTAGTGCACTGGTTGGAACGAGAAAACCCCCAGTCAGTTGAATAGATCCACTGAGGTGGTTCGATCCTGTGACACAAGAACCTCAGACGAGCACTCAATTGACTGAACTAAATCCCACCCCTGTCATTAAACAAACATTCCTACAAACATTCCTTTTTGTTCTTGAAGAGTTTTCTGCATGATGTACTGAACAAGGGAGGAACCAGCCTTAAGAGCCACAATTCTGATATAAATAAAATGAAAATATATGAATTTATTCTGTAAGCATTTGGAAAAAAAAGAAGAGAAAAAAAAAAGAAAAAAGAAAAAAAAAGCCTTGCCCATTGTTCACCATGTCATTTTTAGATACAGCCCTGGTCCCCGCTTTACAAAGCGATCTTTGCACTAAAATCATCGTTAAGTGACTACGTTTGATTGTAGAACTTAGTGATTTAAGGTGATTTTAGTGCTAAAATCATCGTAAGTGACTACGTTTGATTGTAGAACTTAGTGATTTAAGGTGATTTTAGTGCTAAAATCATCGTAAGTGACTACGTTTGATTGTAGAACTTAGTGATTTAAGGTGATTTTAGTGCTAAAATCATCGTAAGTGACTACGTTTGATTGTAGAACTTAGTGATTTAAGGTGATTTTAGTGCTAAGATTGCTTGATAAAACAGGGCCCAGATCTATGAATGATTTCACAGTATAATCAGGGTTGTTAAAGAACTTATCAAATGGGGGAGGGGAAGGAAATGAGGTACACATATGTAATATATATATATATTTTAATATACGCCAAACCCACACATGTATCTAGGATAAAGTTATATTTAACCAAGTGTGCATAGAAAAAAGACAAGGCATACCCCACCAAACATAAAATAATGAGTACAGCACCCCCCTCACCCCCACCCCCCACCCTCATGATCAATTGTGGAACTGCCTTCAGGCACACTGTATAAAATAAAAAATTTAAAAAAAATATGAACAGAAAAACGTATTTCTAATTACTGGTACCAAACCTTTTGACCAAGAATTGTGGCTGACAGTCCACTCCCCCCCTCCACCCCACCCCCAAACGAAATGAACCAGACTGACAACCTGCCTAACATTGTAAAGAAAAGCACAATTGCAATTGTCCCCCCAGCCATTCCATTACAAGAAAAATATCTTGAATTTCCATCCGTCTTTGAATTCCCTTGTAATAATACAAACTGAGTTAGCAAGCGTTCTGGAAATAATATACGACCAGGTGATATACATTTGGAATAACATGACCGCATACAGCAAGCCCAATGACAAATTTATCTCAATTGTGTGCAAGACTGGCAGTTTTTCAAACAGGTGAAAGAAGAATAATAGGAACGAACGGAAAGGAAAGGAAGGGAATATTTGTTTAACGACGCACCAGCACATTTTAAACACAGCTATTTCGTATTTATATAACAATTGGGGATTATTAATTTTTTTTTTTTTTTTTTTTTTTTTTTTTAAACTTTCTACACTTGTCTAAAGAAGAAACCTGTTGCTACTTACCAGGCTACACATTCTAAGCAAGGAATCGTTTAATGTACTTTCAGGGCTTCGAGAATTTTGTTTTAATCCACTAGCCATGGGATCAGTGATTTTTAAAATGTACTAGCCACAATTAAAAATTCACTTGCCCTACTTTACTTTAAGTTAATACAATTTTACTAAAAAATTGAAATAATCAGATATGTCACCTAAAGGGGGAGATAGAGCTTAAAAACACTAACACTGGGGGGTTGCGGGGGTTGGCAGGATATTCATATTTACAAAATAGACTTAACTGCAACATTTGACAATTTTTTGTTTTCACTAGCTGTCAGGCATGGCAACAGTAGTTATTTACTAGCCCAACATTGAATATAACTAGCCATGGGAGTGGGGCTACCATAATCTAGAAGCCCTGCACTTTCCCATAGGATAGCACATACATGTGGTACAAGTACCATGGCTTTTGATGCACCTCTTGTGGGACACTGATTGGGATAAAAAAACAAAAAATGAGTCCATCAAAGACCCACAGGGTTTTTCTGTCCCAGTGAGTCTTCTATTTAATAACAGGAGGGTTTGTTGATCAATTTTTTTTTCCATGTATTTTTTTCACCATATAACCCGCTATAGTATTCAACAGGTTTTGTTCAATGTATTTTGTTCACCATATAGCCCGCTATAGTACTCAACAGGTTTTGTTCCATGTATTTTATTCACCATATAGCCCGCTATAGTACTCAACATTTCAACAAGAATTCTGCAGAACTAACTGTCTCAATTACCATAAACTGTTTCAGTGCCTTGTGATGAATATTCAAGTTTCATTGATCTAGGAACTATAGCTTGTGAGGAACTGATCCAAATGTGAAACTTTGAAGTGAAATTGTAAATCAAAAGTTGACACTGCTGCCACTGCATCAGAAAAGTAAAACCTACATTTATCATATACTATCTAGCATATCCAGTGTAATCAAAGTATGTGATATTTCTTCAGATCATACACTTTCAGAACAACTTTGCAAATTAAATGTAAATTAATTGAGGTCAGGGCACTACATTTATTGACATTTAAGCAAACGTTGACATTTCATAACTGACGTATGCATCAAACAAAAACATTTCAATAGCAAATTTACATTGAAAGCTATCCAGGATTCAGAAACACAAAACATTTTAAGCACTAGTTTATTTTTATGTAAGGACATCTCAAAATGACGTCATTCGAGTTTGACGCAATTTCCATTCAAAAGGATACTGTGTCACATATTCTTACGTGATTTGAATATCGGGTAATGGCTGATTTGATTTAAAGTTGCTTACAAAAACATGCGTTATCAAGCTTGAAATTATATGATAAAGAGATTATTACCCTTGTGTGTTTCGATATCATCAATATCATATATTAGGAATAAAATTAAAGGTACTTTTGCTCACCAGAGGCTCACATAATACAATTTTTATTCCGAATATATGATATTGATGATACCGAAAACACTCTGGTAATAACCTCTATGAATATATTACCTTATTACTTCATAAAGGCTAGTGTTGGGAATCGGTTGTAACTTGATCATCGATTATCAGTTACAATCGATCAACTTTCGATAACGCAACCAGTTAGAATTATATGAATATAAGAAGGATTTGAATTATAAGGACATGTACCTATTGCAACATTCACTGGGATCTAGACCCTACAAATGGCCAATTTCATATTTAATAACTATTTGATATACCTTTTCTTTATGTACACATGAAAACAAACCCCAGTCCAAACACCTTTACATCAATTCCATCATCCAAACTGGAGTACCAATTCCAGTTAACATTTTCCAACACAATCGATTGGGGATTTTTACAACTGATCATCACATCGAAAGAGCCAAACTGACCATTTATTGATTATAATCGATCATTGAAAACTCACTAACAATGAAGGGGAGACAAGAAGTACCTTTGTAAAGCCTACAATATAATGGGTCATTCTGAGTTCTTTCAACACCAAACATAACAGATTACTTGACTTAAGGATCATATATATAACACGAAACACATTATTTTTAATATGACCTTGAGACTAAATTTCATGTGTTTTTAGAAATACAGTCGAATCCACTTTATTGCATATCAGTTTATAGCATAAATCGGTTATTTGCATAGAACCATTTAGCATTAAATCAATACAAATAATGTTGCATATTTGAATAGCTTTATCAAGACAAACATCGGTTAATTGCATACGAAAACCAAATATTTTACCAGAAACAATTGTAGCAGAATGTTCTATGTTGATTAAAAATTAATATTAAAAGAAGAAAAAAAGTAAATGCCATTACTAAAACAGGCGATGTACAATGTTGACATCTCACGCAAGAAGACCCATCGTAGTGCTTATACCAATGTGTTCATTGCAGTAATCCTGGGACCAATATTGCATCATTTAAGTCTTGATGTCAGGATTTTAGGTGTAATTTGTCCTTTGTTAAAAAATCATTTAAAACAATACTGACAACGGAAGTTCCGTTGTATATACTGTCAAATGTTATTTTTACCTCACTGAATCTTAAGTGTACTAGACATATTTGAAACATTTTAAAAGCTTTCTTTGCGCAAAAAAACAAATGCATATTCCAGATTAAAATAGCAGTAACTTTATATGCACGTTTCAGTTGTGTTTGTTTGAAGTCTAGATGTATTGGGGTTTTGGGTTTTGAAAAAAAGAAAGAAATTAATGACAATGTTTGAAACTGCAAATAGCTGAAAATGTTGTGTCTATGTTAGTTTTGGATCTTTGTGAAATTAAAATCTATCGGGCAACATAGTGTCTCAGTTGAAAATCCAAATTAAATGTTTTGAATTACGTAAACATCCTATGAACGAGCTAGATGTGTATGTACATGCTAAGCACATGTCACAGTGAAAGGACTGTAGAACCTGCACTGTTTCTCACGAAAGGCAGTCAGTCTTCTTATAACAATGTATGGCATTTTTGACACCCCAAAATGGTACTCAGTGATACCAATAACAGTGCAAACACGATCCAGAGTTTTCAATGTTAAAATATAACAAAATCAAGAATAAGGTTTGGCTAAGTGGTAGATTGCTCACTTGGTGTGTGAATGTAGCAGATTTGATCATTCAACACTGGCTACAACAATAGCCAAATGCAGTGTTTCTGCCAGAAATAAATTTTTGGGTATGGCGCTATGAAATTGAATGCAACCATAATCAACAGGGGGTATAGGGTCATCTCCCAGAAAGAAAATGGTTTAAGTTTGGGGTTAGGGTTAAGAAAACCATACAATAATGATAAGAGTCATTCATTTTCTCAAAAGGTTAACTTAAAAAAAATTAAAATCTGCAAAACATTTGGGTATGGTGCCATACCCATTTGACCCTCTGGCAGAAACCCTGTAATGGGCCCACTGACAGAATGATCCTAGACGGGCCATGCATCTGGTGAGCACTTTACAAAAAGAAAGAAAGAAAGAAATGATTTATTTAACGACGCACTCAACACATTTTATTTTTGGTTATATGGCATCAGACATATGGTTAAGAACCACACAGATATTAAGTAAGGAAACCTGCTGTCACCACTTCATGGGCTACTCTTTTCAATTAGCAGCAAGGGATCTTTTATATGCACCATCCCACAGACAGAGTAGTACATACCACAGCCTTTGATATACTAGTCGTGGTGCATTGGCTGGAATGAGAAATAGCTCAATGGGCCCACCGACAGGGATCGATCCCACACCGACCGCGCGCTGTACCACTAGGCTACGTCTCACACACACACCCCACCCCCTCACCCCCACACTTTACCACTGTCCCATGAACAGAATCATTGCAAGGTCTTAACATGAGTACTGGTAAGATACATGATATGCCCATCAATAGTAGGTCACCACAATCCCGAGTTGTACTTGCATGCAAAGAATGATGATCCTATCAGGAAGATTATAGCCCAGACAACCCAACAAGGACTTCCTTTAATGTGCAGTAATGCATGAAAAGTAGGTTGTGGTGACCTAGTTATGGTCTGCAATACACCCTTATCCCAAGTTGTACTTGCATGCAAAGAATGATGATCCTATATGAATTGAAAAGGACAATAAGCTCCGGAAATGAAATCTTTACGAATGGACATACATACATACGTACGTACGTATGAATGGACAGACAATGCCATACCATAATACGACCCATCAAAGCCTGGGTTACTGTGACTTTAAAAAAAAATCAAACAACAGTAGTCACAGTTGTCGGATGACACTATAATCTAGAATTCCATAAAAAAAACAATCTGGAGGCCTTTCATCTCTATAATACAGTGAAGGTTGTGCTGCTTTGGTCAATGAGAAGTGAATTTTTAAAACAGCCATTTCTGTCTAGACAAAGCAGGTGGTCTCACTGACATATTCTTCTCTCATACTATTATAACCGACTCTCACAATTGCCAGTTGCTTGAAACCAAATATTTGCTCATTAAACAATCTGCTGAAAACATGTGAAACATTTCTTTCATTTTCTTGAAAAGCTAGCCCAGATCCAAATGCATGGCAGAAGGAGGGCAAGGGGTGAAGCCGAGTCAATTAGGCAGCAATTAGAGGAAGCCTGTAGGCTAATTGAGGATACTTGATCCTTTAAATGTGCAGCTTTGTGGAGCTGGGAGGTGATGAATACTTGGAACTGTTAACCCATCCTGTAGCAGATCTACAGTCCTGTTTAAGGTGGGATGGTGGGGGGTGGGGGAAGTGAGGTGATGTGCACTTAACACTGTTAACTCATCATGTAGCAGATCTAGGGTCCTGATAGATAAGATAGATAAGATAAAATTTATTGCATTTAAACATTCCACATGGGAACAGAGTGCACAAAATAACATTAATGAAGGTGGGATGGTGGGGTGTGTGGGGTGATGAATACTTGGAACTGTTATCTCATCATGTAGCAGATCTAGGATCCTGATGAAGGTGGGATGGTGGGGGTGTGGGGTGATGAATACTTAGAATCGTTAACTCATCATGTAGCAGATCTAGGATCCTGATGAAGGTGGGATGGTGGGGGTATGGGGTGATGAATACTTAGAACTGTTATCTCATCCTGTAGCAGATCTAGGGTCCTGTTTAAGGCGGAACAATTGGGGGTGAGGGTGAGGTAATGTACATATATACATGGAACTGTCAACTCATCCCAGAGCAGATTTAGGGTCGATTAAAGGTGGGATGGTGGGGGTGTGAGATGATGAATACTTAAAAGCGTTAACTCATCCCATAGCAGTTCTAGGATCCTGATGAAGGTGGGATGGTGGGGGTGTGGGGTGATGAATACTTAGAATCGTTAACTCATCATGTAGCAGATCTAGGATCCTGATGAAGGTGGGATGGTGGGGGTGTGGGGTGATGAATACTTAGAATCGTTAACTCATCCCATAGCAGTTCTAGGATCCTGATGAAGGTGGGATGGTGGGGTGTGTGGGGTGATAAATACTTAGAATCGTTAACTCATCATGTAGCAGATCTAGGATCCTGATTGAAGGTGGGATGGTGGGGTGATGAATACTTAGAACTGTTATCTCATCCTGTAGCAGATCTAGGGTCCTGTTTAAGGCGGAACAATTGGGGGTGAGGGTGAGGTAATGTACATATATACATGGAACTGTTAACTCATCCCAGAGCAGATTTAGGGTCGATTAAAGGTGGGATGGTGGGGGTGTGAGATGATGAATACTTAAAAGCGTTAACTCATCCCATAGCAGTTCTAGGATCCTGATGAAGGTGGGATGGTGGGGGTGTGGGGTGATGAATACTTAGAATCGTTAACTCATCATGTAGAAGATCTAGGATCCTGATGAAGGTGGGATGGTGGGGTGATAAATACTTAGAATTGTTAACTCATCATGTAGCAGATCTAGAGTCTTGATGAAGGTGGGATGGTGGGGGTGGAGGGGGGGGGGGTGATGAAAGGTCCTAACGAAGGTGGGACAATGAAGATGGGGGTGGATATAAAATGACATTTTGAAGGAGTTGTTTTCTGGACACTGGCCTTGCTGGGTGCAGCTGTTAACTAATTAGCCACCAGGCTCCAACCCAGAGCTAATAATCAGCCCAAATGGAAGATGTTGATCCACCATAGCATTGAATTTTCTCACAAATAGGCATTGGTGGTATGGTGGTTAAGCCATTTTCTTAGACACTGATTGACAGACCCCCCTTGTAGATAATTTTAATCTCCAACATACATTGGAGATCACTTGTGAAACTTGCAGTTGGGTTACTCCTCGGGTGACATGCTACCTGAAGCCAAACATCACAAATTGTTAATTTAAATTAACACCACATTATAATTCCCAAGGACACCGGTTCAGTGCGTTGTTAAATAAAACATTCCTCCCTTCCTTCCCAAGGACACTGTGACATGTAATTCACTGTGACACGTAATTCACTGTGACACGTTATTCACTGTGACATGTAATTCATTGTGACACGTTATTCACTGTGACATGTAATTCACTGTGACATGTAATTCATTGTGATATGTTATTCACTGTGACATGTAATTCATTGTGCCACGTTATTCACTGTGACATGTAATTCATTGTGATATGTTATTCACTGTGACATGTAATTCATTGTGATATGTTATTCACTGTGACATGTAATTCACTGTGACATGTAATTCACTGTGACATGTAATTCATTGTGATATGTTATTCACTGTGACATGTAATTCACTGTGACATGTAATTCACTGTGACATGTAATTCATTGTGCCACGTTATTCACTGTGACATGTAATTCATTGTGACATGTAATTCACTGACATGTAATTCATTGTGACACGTTATTCACTGTGACATGTAATTCATTGTGACATGTAATTCATTGTGACACATTATTCACTGTGACATGTAATTCACTGTGACATGTAATTCATTGTGACACATTATTCACTGTGACATGTAATTCACTGTGACATGTAATTCATTGTGACATGTAATTCACTGTGACATGTAATTCACTGTGACATGTAATTCATTGTGACATGTAATTCATTGTGGCATGTAATTCATTGTGACACATTATTCACTGTGAGATGTAATTCACTGTGACATGTAATTCATTGTGACATGTAATTCATTGTGACACATTATTCACTGTGACATGTAATTCACTGTGACATGTAATTCATTGTGACACATTATTCACTGTGACATGTAATTCATTGTGACATGTAATTCACTGTGACGTGTAATTCACTGTGACATGTAATTCATTGTGCCACATTATTCACTGTGACATGTAATTCATTGTGACATGTAATTCACTGTGACGTGTAATTCATTGTGACACGTAATTCACTGTGACATGTAATTCATTGTGACACATTATTCATTGTGACATGTAATTCACTGTGACATGTAATTCATTGTGACACGTTATTCACTGTGACATGTAATTCACTGTGACATGTAATTCATTGTGACACGTTATTCACTGTGACACGTAATTCACTGTGACATGTAATTCATTGTGACACGTAATTCAGAACATTGGATTCTGATTTTCAACTGAGACACAATGTCCACTGATAGAGTTTACTCTTTTTTTGTTTTCTTTTTGTTGTTTAATGACACCACCAGAGCACATTGATTTATTAATCTTCGGACATTGGATGTCAAACATTTGGTTATTTTGACACATTATCATTAGGTGATCTTAGTGCTAAGGATGTTTCCTAAAAACATGGCCCTTAAATCTGAAGTATGTGTCAGGAATATATCATCGAACTGATCATCATCCATAGACGCCTGCTTAATTATTTTCTATTCCAACCAGTGCCCCAAGACATTGAACCTTGCACGCAGTAAACAAGATAAACATTTTTTTTTTTTTAATCCCCCCACCTCTGGATCTTCCATTCGTGTGGTTGGTGAGAAGTTATTAACTTCTAGAATCCAATGTCAATAATGGCTATATAGTCTATCCCACAGAGAATGCCTTTTTATATACAAGTTATTTATTTCTGAGCTGATTGTTTTCTAAATAGCACACAAAAATAGTATTCTTTTTATTATTTCCAAAACACTTTTACTTTTCTTCTTACCTCAAACCAAACTGAAATTATTTACAAAAAGCATTTTTGTCAGAAGATGGGAAGGACTATAGACATTAAGTGAAGAGTGAAATCATGGTTATTCTTGCCGACACAAGAGTTCTGTTACTTCTTTAAATATCACACATTTTTGTTTCGACATTCCAAAAACCACTTGCATGTGCTTTAAATTGGCAGCGGGTTTTCTCCACCAAGCCACTCTCACTGCTTCAATGCATCTGCAATTGCATCACTTACTGCAAGTGGCCTTCCCAGTCAGTTACAGTTTCTCAACAAGATGCAGGTTTCCTCTCTAAGACTATATATCAAAATTACCAAATGTTTGACATCCAAATGCTGATGATTAATAAATCGAACTGTTCTAGTGTTGTTGTTAAACAAAAACAACACAAACAATCATGAAAAAACCCTTAGTATGACTGTGTGCATTATAATCACATTAACTGTGTAATAGGGAACACTATTTCTATGTTTTAAGTAACTAGAAGTCGGTTCACTTGAGTTTCACTTAGGTAACTGATTATTTGAATAACTTAATTATATAACAGTCGTTTGTCATTTTTGGTGAATGACTTGATGTAGTGTAGCAAAGCAGGCAGTGACTTATTTAGTTAAAAATACACATAAATGAGTTTTTAACATCCTTTCCATGAACTGGTTTTTTTTGTGTAATTATGTTCCATATGGCATAATGACATCATTTTCTGAGGTTTATGGAAGGATAACATTCAGTATTTCAGTGGAATGGTCCAGTCAGAATAGAGTCAATCGTATAACAGCGGGGAGCCTGTAATTATACTTGCATTTAATTTTAACCAATGAATTACGTAATCCTAACACACTTGTACCATGACTCTGGGTTACGTAATCCTAACACACTTGTACCACGGCTCTGGATTACGTAATCCTAACACACTTGTACCACGGCTCTGGATTACGTAATCCTAACACACTTGTACCATTTCTCTGAATTATGTAATCCTAACACACTTGTACCATGGCTCTGGATTACGTAATCCTAACACACTTGTACCATTTCTCTGAATTACGTAATCCTAACACACTTGTACCACAGCTCTGGATTACGTAATCCTGACACACTTGTACCACGGCTCTGGATTACATAATCCTGACACACTTGTACCACGGCTCTGGATTACGTAATCCTGACACACTTGTACCACGGCTCTGGATTACGTAATCCTGACACACTTGTACCACGGCTCTGAATTACATAATCCTGACACACTTGTACCACGGCTCTGGATTACGTAATCCTAACACACTTGTACCATTTCTCTGAATTATGTAATCCTAACACACCTGTACCATGGCTCTGGATTACGTAATCCTAACACACTTGTACCATTTCTCTGAATTACGTAATCCTAACACACTTGTACCACAGCTCTGGATTACGTAATCCTGACACACTTGTACCACGGCTCTGGATTACATAATCCTAACACACTTGTACCACGGCTCTGGATTACGTAATCCTGACACACTTGTACCACGGCTCTGGATTACGTAATCCTGACACACTTGTACCACGGCTCTGAATTACATAATCCTGACACACTTGTACCACGGCTCTGGATTACGTAATGCTAACACACTTGTACCACGGCTCTGAATTACGTAATCCTAACACACTTGTACCACGGCTCTGGATCACGTAATCCTAACATACTTGTACCACGGCTCTGGATTACGTAATCCTAACACACTTGTACACACTTGTACCATTTCTCTGAATTATGTAATCCTAACACACTTTTACCACGGCTCTGGATCACGTAATCCTAACATACTTGTACCACGGCTCTGGATTATGTAATCCTAACACACTTGTAACATGGCTCTGAATTACGTAATCCTAACACACTTGTACCACGACTCTGAATTACGTAATCCTAACACACTTGTACCACGGCTCTGAATTAAGTAATCCTAACATACTTGTACCACTGCTCTGGATCACGTAATCCTAACATACTTGTACCACGGCTCTGGATTACGTAATCCTAACACACTTGTACACACTTGTACCATTTCTCTGAATTATGTAATCCTAACACACTTGTACCACGGCTCTGAATTACGTAATCCTAACACACTTGTACCACGGCTCTGGATTACGTAATCCTAACACACTTGTACCACGGCTCTGGATTACGTAATCCTAACACACTTGTACCATGGCTCTGGATTACGTAATCCTAACACACTTGTACCACGGCTCTGGATTACGTAATCCTAACACACTTGTACCATGGCTCTGGATTACGTAATCCTAACACACTTGTACCACGGCTCTGGATTACGTAATCCTAACACACTTGTAACATGGCTCTGGATTACGTAATCCTAACACACTTGTAACATGGCTCTGGACCTGCTACAAAGATATTCAAAATATATTTTAAACAACCTGATTTTGTCATGAGATAATATTTTTCAATTTTTAGATTTGGAATACATGAACTTTTAGTTTTTAATATAGCAGTTCACTATGTAACCCACTGACAGTTCATATGATTTTAAAGTTTCATAGCATAACCGACACACAAACAGAATGATGGTACACATGCAATATTGTGCCTTGCTGGTATAATCACACTGCAACATACATGTACCTAACTTGTCTATAGAATCCATAGCAATTTCTACTCAACTGGGACGAGGTGGCGATTGTTAATTTCCACTCCTGTTAAGACACCAAATAGCCATAATTTAAAATGTGCTGACGTGTCATTAAATAAACATTAACAAATTTATTCATATATTTATTTATGTTTTTAACAAGGATTTTGTAGGGTCTATAACATAGCCTGCTTAATAATTGCTGAGAAGTACTCATATGTTATTTCTAATAAATAGACATATTTTGTGTAAAAACAGAACCAATTTTAGCCAGACAGAATTGAAAGATGCTTATTTAATAGACTGGGTTTTTTTTTTGGTGGTTTATTATTTATTTAATTTTTTTATTAATTTTTTTTTTGTTTGGGGGGGGGGGGGGGGGGGGGGGGGGTGCTTCATGTTGAATCAGATTACCACATTTGGAATACTATTAACATTAAGCATTGCTCATTATTGTTAAATCCTACACCATCTTTCTCCACTAAGATTAGCCAGGCACTGGAATTTTGTTTTAAAAGCAGAACCACATGTGAAGCTGCTGAATGTCATTAAATTAACAGTGTCGCTGACAGATAAATCTAAGTAATAAAGCAGTGATTTGTTAGGCAGTAACACAGTGGCTATCATGTAACTTCCAACAGAGTACAAGATATTGGCTAGGGATAGTGGCTCTCATGTCAAGTGTTGATAGGCATTCATCATCGAGTTGATCTGTTGGCCAGAAAGACAAAATAAACAAGCTATTTATGATGATGTATACACACACAACATTCAGAGAGAGAGAAAAAATATATATTCTAAAAATAAATATGAATTCTGACAGAATATACAACATATGTAGAAAGTGCCAAAGATTGGTCTGGTTGTCGGTAATTGGAATTTTAACATCATTCAATCTGCCCTGGGCCCTGTTCCATGAAGCGATCTTAGCCCTAAGATTACCTTAGGCACATAGCTACCCTATGCACTTAAGCTGATCTTAGGGCTAAGATCACTTCATGGAACAGGGCCCTGGTCTCAAAAAAAATTTCCACGGTTAAATCTGCTCAAATGACCACCTGTATTATGAAGCAGCCTGTCTTCTGAAACATTTTGTTTTCTCATAAAAATTTGTTTGCATGATCCAAGTTAATTGAGTATATGTAGTTAATCATCATAATAACTCTTGAATGTAGGCCTAAACAGGATAAAACCAATAATCTATGTTATTGACTTGTATTTATTTTTATCTTGCAATCCATAAGAATAATGGAGAAATCACATTTAATCTTGCTGTTTTATACACAAATCTGGTGTGACCAATGTATGCAAGCAAGCTTTTTGCAGTACAGTTAACAACTCCTGCAACTGCCCACAGCAATCAGTAATCAGGGGTTTCTATCAGACGGTAAAATGGGTATGGCACCATACCAAGTATTTTTTGCAGATTTTATTTTTTTAAGTTAACCTTTTGACAAAATTAATTACTCTTATCATTACTGTATGATTTTCTTAACCCTAAACTTAACCCACTGTCTTTCTTGGGGAGGCCTCCCATACCACTTGTTGACTGTGGTTGCATTCAATTTTATAGCGCCATACCCAAAAATGTCTTTCTGGCAGATACAATGGTAATGGAGATTGCCATGGAGTTGTTAGTTTTCCTCAGCATTTTTTTGTCTTGGGACAATATTCAGGGTTTTTTTTCAATGGCATGTGTGTTTTTTGCCATGGACATAATTACAAGGGTTGATTAATCAGCATTATCCCATGTACATGATAGCCTGAACAGGATAAAGCCAATAATCTATGTTACTGACTTGTTATTATTTTAGCTTGCAATCCATAAGAATAATGGTGAAATCATATTTATTAAAGTTAAATTTGGTATGATCAGTCTCTGCAAGCAAGCTTTTTGCAGTATGACGTCAAATAAGATACTTGAAGTCATTCTTTATAAGATCTTAAATGTCTACCATCTGTTGATCCAAAATATTCACTAGTTCACATTGATTTATTTATATATTATTTATTTATTTAAATTATTTGCTTATTTATTTATTTAAATCATTTATCTATTATTTAAATTATTTATTTATTTAAATCATTTATCTATTATTTAAATTATTTATTTATTTATTTATTATTTAAATTTATTTATTTATTATTTATTTATTATTTAAATTACTTAAATTATATTTATTTAAAATCTTTATTTATTTATTTACCCAAATCCAGACAGTTGTACATGTTGTACCTATATATACACAACAAAATTCCTTTTTTCAAACCTGTTAGTTAGGTGGGTTTTCCCGCAATCTGCAGTGCATGCAATCAAGACAACATTGCATTTCACGACACAATGCAAGGTAAACTGTTAGCGCAATACATTTTTCATTACAAGGCGGGTTGGGCAGAAAAAAGCGTCGTTACGGAAACGCTTCCTCGTGTTCAGGAAACATGTCAGCATCTGCAAGCGATTTTCATGTCAACAATTGGGCCTCGAGTCATTATGCTGACAAACACGTGGAATTTCTAAAATAATTTTCGGTTCACAAATGCCACAAGCAGACTCCGGTTAAGAATTGACAAGCCAAGAATAAATGAATTGTTATAACTAGAGTCAAGCCAGTTGTACATGTACATACTGGAATGTAGGCAGCCACTTGTTTGACTTTATTTATTATTTTGTGTGTGTGTGTGTGTATTTGAGTGTGAGTGTAAGTGTGAGTGTGTGTGTGTGTATATGTGCGAGTATGTGTGTGTGTGTGTGTGTGTGAGTGTGAGTGTGAGTGAGAGTGTGTGTGTGTGCTTGTGTATGTGCGTGTGTGTCTGTGTATGTATATGTGAGTGAATATATGTGAGTGAATATATGTGAGTGTATTTGAGTGTGCGTAAGAGTGTGTGTGTGGTTGTGTTTGTGTGTGTGTGTATTTATGTGAGTGTGAGTGTATGTATATATGAGTGTGTGAGAGTGTGTGGTTGTGTGTATTTATGTGGGTGTGAGTGTGTGTATATGTGTGTGTGTGAGTGTGTGTGTGTGTGTGTGTGAGAGTGTGTGTGTGGTGTGTATGTGTGTGTGTATGTGTATGTGTATGTGTGTGTGCGTGTCTGTGAGTAATGATCTAGATTACAAGAGAAAACAAACACATAGGTTGCACTTTTTTAGGTAAAACAACAAATGGTCAAATATGTAGATTAGTTAGCCGATCTTTGAAGGTACCATATATTCTCAAAGTTACAAATGTCATGTTTGGCAATTTCTACATGTATTTCTGATAAATAACTATCAACTAAATGATCCCCCATATAATAATCTTTGCATAATTAACTCAAGAATCCTAAAAAATTCAAATTTGATCCCTGCAAGTTCAGGGGTGATTTGATGGATGGATAACGATTGAGGTACAATTTGCATATGCAGTCTTAGCTAGTCAGGACAAACAGACAACAGACAAGTGCTTATTTTGAACACTGTAATTGTATGTCTCATATCAGTAATATCTCTGATAGTGGGTACAGATGTGAGCTTTTACACTGCTTTACAAACATGATAATTACACACATACTTAAATACAGGATAACGGTAATCACTACTAACTGATTCCATAGATGATTATGTGAACATCTGTCGCCTCTATCACCAAAATCTAACAAGACAGACAATTGCAGGATGTGCATGCTACATGCATTTATCCACAAAAGTAAATAATTATTATCTTCATTCACATTTTTAATCTTCAATTCAATGAAAAAGCAAATTAACTCATTAAGCAATTACCTACTAAATATAGCGTTACAAAATAGCTTATCATCCTCGCGATATTGTTCAGTTCGGTTAACCTGACCATGTTATTCTTCTATTATATTTTTTAAAATTTACAGCTTAGTTGGTTTTAACAGTTACTTCAATGGAACAGTAGTTAGGTATTCATACACAGTTGACCCATTGGGGAATGGTGCCAAATATTAAGAACGTAAACAAGATGGCCCAGTAGGACCACCCAAAAGCAACTTTTAAACAATCCTGTGGTAACATTTTAGGCTATAATAAAATAAATGCTAGATTTTAATTCAATTTTTTTCTGTCTCAAAATATGGGTGAGGGAAAGGAGATCAAATTTTACTTTTTATTTCTAATTTTCAGGACACTGGATATACTGCTTACAGAGCATCATAATTTATGTTTAAAGGAGAAAAAAAAATTAAAATTAAAAAAATTAAAAAACAAATATTATATGTAGGTTTTTTTTAAATATGTTAAACAGTAGTTGCTAATCAATTTTTTAATGATTATAAAATGTTGTTAATAAACATTTTAAAAAACAATTCTACAAAAGCAGGTTTTCAACCATCATGTCGGCAGCCATTGTTTATAGTCTAACGTCGGCCATATTTGTCGTAGTTTATGTTTGATGAATAAATAAACATGTTATAGTTCTTCGCACCAATAAACATGTTATAGTTCTTCGCACCAATAAACATGTTATAGTCCTTCCCACCAGTAAACATGTCATAGTCCTTCCCACCAATAAACATGTTATGGTCCTTCCCACCAGGAATTGTTTTGTTACTATAGTATGTACAACAAGTTATTAATTTCAAGTTTTATAAATTGCACACAAAAATAGTTGTGGGTTTGGGTTTTTTTGTTATTTCCAAAACACTTTTTTGTTTTGTTTACGTCAAATAAAAATGGAATTATTTACAAAAAACAATGTTCATGGAGGCTGGAATGGACTATAAATGTTTTTTGTTCATTGAATGATTCCTGATTAACTTAGCAATCCTTTAACCTATTGACCATTTAGTGCGACAAAACATCAATAATTGGAAGGAAGGAAGGAAATATTTTATTTAACGATGCACTCAACACATTTTATTTACGGTTATATGGCATCAGACATATGGTTAAGGACCACACATATATTGAGAAAGGAAACCTGCTATTGCCACTTCATTCGCTACTCTTTTCGATTAGCAGCAAGGGATCTTTTATATGCACCATCCCACAGACAGGATAGTACATACCATGGCCTTTGTTACACCAGTTGTGAAGGACTGGCTGGAACGAGAAATAGCCCAATGGGTCCACCGACGGAGATCGATACTAGACCGACTGCGCATCAAGCGAACGCTTTACCACTGGGCTACTCTCCACCCTGAAACATCAATAATTATGCAAGTGTTTGAATATGGAGAACTTGCGACAATCATTAGACCATCATTACAAATCTATCACATGGAACAGACAATCTTCAAACATTTGTAAATGATACAGAGCCAGATGAACTGGGCGAAGGTGCTATTTCAGTGATGGGGGGGGGGGGGGGGGGCCCTGAGGGGCTCTAGCCAATGCACCATGACTGGTATATCAAAGGCCTTGGTATATGCTATCCTGTCTGTGGGATGTGGTATATAAAAGATCCCTTGTATCTGAAGGAAAAAAGTAAAGGTTTCCTCTCTTAAGACAAATAAACTTTAGCTGTAAGCCTTTTGGCTCATAACTTAATGCCTGACAACACATTTTTCTGCTTGATTTTTGGTATATATTAACTCACAATTAGATTAGGGTGCTCTAAATAGGGGATGGATTTATGTATAAGAATTGAGGTATCCCCAAAATACTTGTTTTTTATCGGCCACAGATTCAAGAGTTACTTTACAGTCCTAATAAAAACCTCCATTAGCTTATCGCACCTATCAAAAAACATCACTGTCAGTAACTTTTCATAAATTGTATCAGTTTACACACTTCTGTTAAAAGCTTTGGTATCTGGAAAAATCATTAAAAGCACAATGACCTCAAAAATACATTGTACATACAAAACTTAAAAAAAAAAAAATAATACATAAATGTAAGGGTAAACAATATCTATTACCACAATAAGTAATTTTGCATGTCGAGGGGGGAAAAAATGGGTTAGGATGGAGAAAATCATACAATTCTGATAAGAGTCATTAATTTTGTCAAAAGGTTAACTTAAAACAAAATCTTCAAAAAAAGTTGGGTAGATGCCATACCCGTTTTACCCTCTGGTAGTTCTTTATATTTGCAAAATGTGTAATATTAAAAAATATATGTAGTAAAAGCTTTATCATTTCAGCTGAAAATATTTTAAGCCAACATGTTTTTTTGGGTGCTTTTTAAAATGGTTTTTAAATTTTAATGTAGAAGATTTTTAAAAAATGATAGATTTAGAAGTTTTTGTCCCCTCTTTATATATTACTAGAAGAACAAATTCATTTCACAGTTCCAACTAAATTCAACATGGAGATATATTATCCTTCTAATAAAGATGAGAAGATATTCTTTCTTTGTAGTCGGCCAAAGAGATTTATATTATTCCGGTGACAAAAATTGTTTTTCTGTGTTCAGATCTATTGATTTATGCCATCATGATGTTAAAGATGTAAAAAGATAGTGCTGCTTTGCGGCCAGCCATGTAGATTTGTGTTATTATGATAACAACAAAGATGAAGCGATACGTACTGCTGCTTTGTGGTCAGTCACACTGTTTTGTGTTACCATGATGATAAAAGTTGTTTCTTTGTGGTCAGTCATGTAGATTCATAGTATACGACACCAAAGATGGACTGATATTGTTGCTTTGTGGTCAGTCACACCCATTCGTGTTACCCCGATAAAGAGCAGTAGTACTGTAGTTTCTATTGCAGTCAGTCATGTAACAACTTTACAACGTTCCAGTTGAGATATAGTCATATTTTATGTGCACTATCAGGCAATCAGACACAAGAGTTTTTATGTTTAGAACAAGCATAAAATTTATCAATGAGATCTTCTCGAATGACACTAGTTATATGCACATGTGCATGCGGGATGGTTTTGAACTGTTACTGTTTCAATGTCGAGATTAGAGAATCTACCGAAATGAAGATAATGCCAAATTATCCCACTTCATTTCCACACTCTCTGATCCCACAATAATTTAGATATGTTAAACTGTTAAATTAATTGACTCATGTTATCACTTAGTGCGAAAAGAATCTACAGAAATGAAGATAATGACACATTTTCCCACTTCATTTCCACACTCTCTGATCCCACAATAATTTAGATCTGTTAAACTGTGAAATTAACTGACTCATATTATCACTTAGTGTGAAATATTGAAGAACTCTATTATACTCCAACCCCTCAAAACCGGACCCTCAGTAAACCGGAATTCCCTCAAAACTGGATGTTTTACAAGGTCCCGTGATTTGCGTATCTTTTAACACTAAAATTTACCCCTCTAAACCGGAAACCCATCTAAACTACACCGGACGAAATTATCCGGTCCCATTGTGTTCCTTTAATGCAAATTTTCCTTCAGAAAACTAGACAGTCACACCAACGTCAATCATTACTGCATTACTTATACTTTGAATACCCACTCGGCCGATAGCAGTCATGGCCGATAACATGACTGCATATGCAGAGCTAAATACATGTGCGCATGCTCCAGTTTCACTGTTGTACAGTTGACAAATACCAATTAAGGAATTAATTAACAGCTTTGATGTTTAAATAACTGGAGGAAACACATGTATTCCCTTTATTCTGAGCTCAATTGTTACAAAGTTAGATTATTTTACGAATTTGATTGAGCTCCTTTTCATAGCCTACATGTACGTCTCACGATTACCACAATGAACAGCAAAGCAACTAGGAATTTAATTCATTTTTCAATTGTTTGAACCCTTTTTTTTTTTTTATCTTTGCAAAGTTTATTTAACAAAATAAAGAGTAACCAAGAGTAAAAGTGTTTGGCTCGGTTTGGTGGAAAAAGTATTTTATTTTAGTATTTACTTTGGACATATTGGAACGTCCAGCGAAATGCCGCCACATTGAATTATCGCTTGATGATAAACTTAAAATAATTCGAAAGTTCGAAAGAGTACCTGGTTTTTTTTGCAGTTTTATTAGTTACTATATCAGTAGAGAACGCCAACCAACAAACGGTTTACCTCAATACTGAAACCTCTGTAAACCGGATACCCCTCAAAACCGGACTTTTTTCTTGGTCCCATGGCTGTCCGGTTTTGAGGAGTTTCACTGTTAACTTACACATTACATGTACAACATTTTGCTTTAAGTATCAATTTTAGCAAATCCAGCAAAAACAAATTCTGGTTGTCCTGGTGTTTGAAGATAAATAAAATTAATTTGATGTGAAACAGAAATCTATATCTAAGAAACTTGGGTGAGAAGCTTTAAATTATGAAATTTACTCATTTAATGCAGCTTAAATCCATCAATGTAAATACATGTCAATACTGACAGAAATTTGCTAAGATTTCTGCTGAACACAAGGTTTGGCACCTTACAAATTCTGCCAGCTGGATGAAACCTGTCAGACCAAACATGATTACGTACACACATTTTATATTATACATGTAATCATGATCATAACTGACGGTCTGATGAGACAACAGGAGAAAAAAATTGTCTGGCCAGTGGTGATGGCAGTATTTTGACCACTCCCCTTTAGGTATCAAAACAATATTAGAAATTGCTATACAAAGAAAGAAGAAGAAAAAGAAAGATGAAATAAAATATTTGAGGTTTTACAGCATTAAACTTAAAAGAATGTTACTCTTTTTTTAACTGAACTTCCTAATTTTGGACAGAATACCGTAGACAACTTGTGTGTGTTTTGGTTGGACATACACTTTTTGAAGCTGAGGTAATTAGTGACAGTTTGCCTCCATGTAGGTTTAACCAGTAAAAAGATCTGTAACAAGTTAACTTTGACGTACAGGGCACTGTTTACAGTGTTTAGTGTCACTGAGCAAACCACACGCACAACATAGAAATGGTTGGGGTTTTTTTCGTTTTTTTATTTAACGACGCACTCAACACATTTTATTTACGGTTATATGGCGTCAGACATATGGTTAAGGACCACACAGATTTTGAGAGGAAACCCGCTGTCGCCACTACAGGGGCTACTCTTCCAATTAGCAGCAAGGGATCTTTTATTTGCGCTTCCCACAGGCAGGATAGCACAAACCATGGCCTTTGTTGAACCAGTTATGGATCACTGGTCGGTGCAAGTGGTTTACACCTACCCATTGAGCCTTGCGGAGCACTCACTCAGGGTTTGGAGTCGGTATCTGGATTAAAAATCCCATGCCTTGACTGGGATTCGAACCCAGTACCTACCAGCCTGTAGACCGATGGCCTGCCACAACGCCACCGAGGCCAGTTGCACAGCAAAGAAAGCAAGCTAGTGAAACCCCAGAAACTCTTCTCATTCACACACGTTTCAAATAAGAAAAGATGAGAACGAAATAGGAAGGAAATGATAGTGTTTAAGGAAAGGATTAGGAATATCTGTTTAATGACACCTCAGCACATTTTAAACTACAGCTATTTGGTGTCTGACAATGTCCAGCCATTGTTCATTTTGCTTCATAATACATGTACATATATTTCCGTACAAAATGAAATTTTTGGAAGGCAAAATCTGATTCTACAAACATTAGGACACCATCAAACACCTAGTTTATACAGATACTGATATTTTAAACAGGAAAATATCTCATAAATTTATAGTTCACAGTTGGTTATAATCTGGAAATGGGGCTCTTATCAGATGATCGGTTATACCAGTCATTAGCATAAATCTGACACACATCGGGGCTATGCAATTAAGCGGATTTGACTATATATTTTTATAAGTTGCCTGTTTAAATGAACACATTACACTGTCAAATGGCCAGCAAACACACATAGCATTAAGCGCTCCTGTCAGTTGTTAAAGGGACATTCCTGAATTGGCTGCATTGTGAGATGTTTTTCGACTAATAAAATATTTCTATGATTAAACTTACATATTAAATATATTTTCTTGTTTAGAATATCAGTGTTTGTATATACAATGTGTTTCTGGTCATCTTAATATTTGTAAAAAAAAAAAAACTGGATTTTGTCTTCAAATAATTTCGTATGTACGAAAAAAAATATTTTATGAAATACAATGAAAGTTAACCTAGTACAAATATTAGAACGATCAGAAACACGTTTAATATGCAGCCTCTAATATTTTATGCATAAAAATATATTTGATATGTAATTACAATTGTTAAAATGTCTCAGGTTAGTTGATAACATCTAAAAAAAAATTGCAGCAAACTCAGGAATGTTTTTTTAAGCCGGTCTTGAACACATGTGCCAAGAAATTTGGAGAATGTGCCCAAGATAGACACGCTTGAACCTTCAGTGGATGCATGCACATGTCGAATGGTTGACTGATTGATTTATTGTCAACTGTTTTCAACTTGGCATTGCTATGTCAGGCAGGCTTTCTGACACACCATAATTTGAGGGCATGTAGTAAAAACTAAACAGATCATATTGTACATGTAAATGCCCTGCTAGGTGCTTATGGCTTGGAAATACTTTGCAATTAGGGGTGGGATGTAGCCCAGTGGTAAAGCACTCACTCGAGGCGCGGTCGGTCTGGGATCGATCCCCGTCGGTGGACCCATTGGGCTATTTCTCGTTCCAGCCAGTGCACCACAACTGGTATATCAAAGGCTGTGATATGTACTATCCTGTCTGTGGGATGGTGCATATAAAAAATCCCTGGCTGCTAATCGAAAAGAGTAGCCCATGAAGTGGCAACAGCAGATTTCCTCTCTCAATATCTGTGTGGTCCTTAACCAAATGTCTGACGCCATATAACCATAAATAAAATGTGTTGAGTGTGTCGTTAAGTAAAACATTTCTTTCTTTCTTTCTTTCTTTTGCAATTGGACAGAGCTTTTCATGTACTTTGACAAATTTTAAACAGCAGTTCTCTTAATATATAATCTTACTAAAAATTATAAAAATGTATTCATTCATTTCTTACTATAATCTTTCTAAAAATTATAAAAATGTATCCATTCATTTCTTAATATAATCTTTCTAAAAAAAAAAAAATATATCCAGTAATTTCCAAGATTTTAGGGTACATAATTTTACCCTTTGTACCTTCTGACAGAAACCCTGGAGAGATATAGCACTTCATGCCCATCAGTTAAGATGACCTCACCTCAAATACAGAAATCCTATTGTTGAATAAAAAAAAAAAGTATTCAGTGCACATGAAATGCACTGGAAGAGGTTTTTTTTTTCGCATTCAAAGCATTTCATACTGCATTAGCAGGTCATCTTTGTTTCTAAGGCCATGTTGTGATAAAAACCTTATCTTTATAGCTACAGTATACATGTAGCAAATGAAGCATTTTAACAGCAAATTTTAATTTAGGTGGCATGAAAAATGTGGCGTATCATGTTTAAGTTTCAGTGTTGAACAATGACAAATCTCATATGTTGCGTGTAGGCAGTCGACGTTATCAAGAATGCATGACTATTAAAATCGTAGTTGTCTACATCATGTATTTGTATCTTGCATAATTAGTAAATGCACGGGACGTAGCCCAATGGTAAAGCACTCGCTTGATATGCGGTCGGTCTGAGATCGATCCCCATCGGTGGGCCCATTAGGCTATTTTTCGTTCTAGCCAGTGCGCTATGACTAGAATATCAAAGGCAGTGGTATGTGCTATCCTGTTTGTGGGATGGTGCATATAAAAGATCCCTTGCTACTAATGGAAAAATGTAGCAGGTTTCCTCTCTATGACTATATTTCAAAATTACAAAATGTTTTGACATCCAATAGCCAATATGATTAATAAATCAATATGCTCTAACAGTGTCGTTAAACAAAACAAGCTTGATGTGTGGTCGGTCTAGGATCGATCCCCATTGGTGGGCCCATTGGGCAATTTCTCATTCCACTGCACCATGACTGGTATATCAAAGGCTGTGACATGTGCTATCCTGTCTGTGGGATATTGTATATAAATGATCCCTTCCTACTAATGGAAAAATGTAGTAAGTTTCTTCTCTAAGACTATAAATCAAAAGTACCAAATATTTGACATCCAATAGCCGATGATTTATAAATCAATGTGTTCTAGTGGTGTCGTTAAACAAAAAAACCCCAGAAACCCCCAAATAGAACAATGTAGGTATAGCACTCACCTGAGGTGTTTGGGTCACAGAATCAAACCTCTGTGTTTCTTACATCCCAAACAATCCCCTACAACTGCTATATAAAAGGACGTGGTATGTGATGTTTTGTCTTAGAACCAGCCTCGGTGGTGTCGTGGTTAAGCCAGCTGACATAAGGTAGGTACTGGGTTCGCAATCCGGTACCGGCTTCCACCCAGAGCAAGTTTTAACGACTCAGTGGGTAGGTGTAAGACCACTACACCCTCTTCTTTCTCACTAAACAACTAACCCACTGTCCTGGACAGGCAGCCTAGATAGCTGAGGTGTGTGCCTAGGACAGCATGCTTGATTAGATAAAAGCACGAAAATAAGTTGAAATGAAATCATGTTTTGTCAGAGGGAAAATACACATAAAAGAACCCCAGCTGCTAACAGAAACATGTCACAGGTTTCTTCTCAGACTATGTCAGAATTACCAAATGTTTGACATCTATTAACCAATGTCCTTTAGTAGTGTTGCTAAATAAACTAAACTTTAGTAAATATAGGATGGGGATATTTGTTTTATTTAACGATGCACTCAACACATTTTATTTACAGTTATATGCCAATGGGGAGATTTAGATTGCTGTTAAAATTTTCATGATAAGTACATTGTAAATCTCTTGTAATTTAAATTTTAATAAGCAAATCCAGTGAATTATGTCATCCACCATAATTAACAAAGAAAACATTGTTTGTTAGTACTAGTAACCCGTAAAAGTTTTAAGTTACAGTAGTACAGTTGTATTCATTTAAAAAAGGCAACTTATAAAAAGATATTGTACTATGAATGAATGAATGAATGAATGAATGTTTAACGACACCCTAGCACGAAAAATACATCGGCTATTTGGTGTCAAACTATGGTAATTGTACTATGAAGGCAAAACCTAACAGCATTACAAAGCTGAATTATGATGTATGCAAACTGCTCTCTATGTGTAAATATCTCAAATGGCCTCAGCAATGATTTCAGCTAAACTTGGCATATAACATGACATGCATGTCATATACACATACACAGTGTTCGAAATAAGCAATAATCTTTTTGTTCTGACAAATAATAATCTGCTGGGACAAGCAAAATGTACCATAGTAGTTGTCCGGTTGCCAAGTAAAAATTTCTAATCATGCTGTTTTATTTTGAGCAATCAAAAACATTTTCCTTGCTCTTGAATAAGACTTAACAACTTATCTGGACAAATAAAAATATTGATGGACAAGTAGACTTGTAGATGTACTTGTCTGGTGGACTGGTGAAAAATTCTGCTTATTTCTATCACTGCATACACACAACTAAAAAGTCCAGGCATTTAGATTTCACTAATTTGGAAACGACAGGGATTTTTGTCATTTCTGAGAGCAGGAAGGTTGTTTTAGTTCAGAACCGTCATTAACAACAGCTGCAAAGTTGTGAGTAATCAGACCTGCATGTTAAGTTATTTTAATGTGTTTTTAAACTTAACATTTCAGTTTTTGAGGTGAAATATTTTTATGTCATCATGTTTGTAGTTAATGTTTGTAATTAATGTTTGTAGTTAATGTTTGTAGTTAAAATGGATGTGATGACAATGTAGTTTGGGCACAATGTTTGTCACCTCGACTTTATTGCCATCTAGGGGGGTGGAATGTAACCCAGTGGTAATGCGCTCGCTTGATGCGCAGTCGGTCTAGGATCGATCCCCGTCGGTGGACCCACTGGGCTATTTCTCATTCCAGCCAGTGCACCACAACTGGTATATCAAAGGCTGTGGTATGTACTACCCTGTCTGTGGGATGGTGCATATAAAATATCCCTTGCTGCTAATCAAAAAGAGTAGTCCATGAAGTGGCGACAGCGGGTTTCCTCTCAATATCTGTGTGGTCCTTTACCATATGTCTGATGGCATATAATCGTAAATAAAATGTGTTGAGTGCATAGTTAAATAAAACATTTCTTTCTTTCTTTTATTGCCATCTAAAGCCCTGAAAGTAAAATAAATCTGTTGAGAAACAAGATTGCAACTGCATGTACCTGTATAAGTTTTGTGTTCTCCTAAAATGGGTACACACACATGTAGATTATTACCAGAGTGTTTTTCGGTATCATTATATCATATATTAGGAATAAAAATTGTATTATGCAAGCCTCTGGTGAGCATTATACATTATTTTAATTCCTAATTTATGATATTGATGATACACTGTACCAAGGGTGGGGAAAAGCACTTTTTTCCCAGTCTGGGACCGATTCTCGATCTCTGAGACCGAAATTATTTTTTTAAAACGCGCGTTTGCCGGTCCCACTTTTGTCATTCTTGTCGGTCCGAAGCACCTGTCCATTTCTATTACTGAAACAAATTCCTATCGGTCAAGCAGACCGGCCAGCCCAGACATCGGTATCTCGTGCATGATTTAAAATAATAAATAAATAGTGGTCAATAGTGGTCTGGTGTTTCAGACGTTTGTGATTTTAAAGTCTGCCTAAGTATATCGCCAGTCACTGAAGTCGGACCTACAGTAGTGTCAATCGACTGCCACTAGGCTACACATTTGTCAAAGTCGCTGAGTCGGTCAAGAGATTACACAGACATTAACGATAGCACCATTCTTGGTTTAGAGAGCCATCAATGTATTACACTCCAATTAAAACAAAGGACCCAGAATTTGCAACTTGTTACAATCAACATCTGTTAACACCTGTGTACGGAGCTCTGTCGGGTCGAGTGTCCTAGTCCGAAGCAAGAGGCTTTTGTGCAATACAAACTGCTTAAAATAGCATAAAATAAAATGAAATAATCTATAAATGTATTTATTGTTGACTGTTCAATGTAGTGTATCCAATAATTATAAAGGATTTTAAAATTAACAAAAGGTTTCCACCTTTTTTTTAACAAGTGGGAGTAAGCAGAACAGCTACATGTACTGTTATCTCAAGAGCCAGTAGAGGTCAAATTTCATCCAATCAGTGATGACGTTATTACTCTCTTTGTCTAAACATGTGCTAGTTCAGGTGGTCAAACGCTTCAACTGTGCCATCTTTTATTAATTTTCAAGATACAGTACTGAATACTCGTACTTTTTATACATACTTTTATTCCTTTTTTATATTATTTATTCTATTATGTAAAATATATACAATTTGTGGGGTTTTTCACTGATCATATGTGATTAATTTTTAAAAAAAATTTTTATCCCCCCCCCCCCCCCCCCCCCGGATGTGACGACATCAAGTGGGACCGATTGATAATTTTATTTATCCCCACCCCTGCACTGTACATGCAACTTTAATTCCAATCTGCCATTACTAGATATTGAAAAGACATAAGAATACTGCAGTGTCTTTCTGAATGGAACTGACGTCAAACTCGAATGACGTCCTTTTGGATGTCCTTACATCAAAATATACTAATGTTTAAAAAAAAATTCTGAACGCTGGACAGCTTTCAATGTAATGTTACTATTGAAATGTTTTTATTTGATGACTATGAATGCACACATTAATTATGAAGTGTCACCATAGAACGTTAGTTTAAAGGTCAATAAACGTAGTACCGTGACATCTAATTTGCAAAGTTATCAATTTCTGAAAGTATGTGATCTAATAAATATCACATATTTTGATTACACTGGATATGGCAGCTAACATATGAAAAAAGTAAATATCTTGTAATTTACTAAGAAAATCCAGTGAATTATGTCATCTACCCAGTCAACAACAACAACAACAAAAAATTGTCTGTTATTAAACTCTGACCTGCGAAGTTAATAGTATTACAACCGCAAAACTTAACAGCATTACAAAGCTGAAATATGGTATGCACTCAAAACATCTCGAGTGACAACAGGAATTACCGGTACTCCCACAATCTTAGATATATCATGACACGGTACACATGTAGACATATCATGTACGCTCATTTGAAAAGTCGAATAAATGTGTTAACACCATGAATGATTTATACTATTCACGAGACGACATGTCATGGTCTGTGACTGCAGCAAACAAATTAACGAGACTGATGGATGCACACTGAACAATGTACAAGAAATTCAACTACAGGTATACACAAAACCTGAAATCCATAACATAATACAAAAGGTTTCTTTATGTTTCCTGGGACAGGACGTAGCCCAGTGGTAAAGCATTCGCTTGATGCACAGTCGGTGTAGGATTGATCCCCGTCGGTAGACCCATTGGGCTATTTTTCGTTCCAGCCAGTTCTCCACAACTGGTGTAACAAAGGCCGTAGTATCTACTATCCTGTCTGTGGGATGGTGCATATAAAAGATCCCTTGCAGCTAATCGAAAAAGAGTAGTCCATGAAGTTGCAACAGTGGGTTTCCTCCTTCAATATCTGTGTGGTCCTTAACCATGTCTGATGCCATATAACCGTAAATAAAATGTGTTGAGTGCGTTGGTAAATAAAACATTTCCTTCCTTCTTTAAATTTCCAATCGTTCTGACTGCTTCTCTTCTTTTGATTTGCACTGCCGACCACCTTCTTTGTACTTTGCACTCCAGTCAACTACTATACACACATTGTGCTAAATATTTCATACAAAGATGAATTCCATACATACAACCTTAGTGGATGCAGCCATCTTTGTCACTCAACACAGATATGGCTATATACATGACAGCCTCGGCTAATTAGGGCTGGGTATTTACATTGTGATCTCTTTTTTTTTTGGGGGGGGGGGGGGGGGGGAGAGAAAACCAAGCATCCATATTCCATCTAAAATGTTCTCCTGTCGGGTACAGGTTACATCTAATAATCTATAAATAATAACAAAAGTTACATTGATGAGAAGAAATGAATGTACATTTTTCAACACTTCTGAATTTTAAATTTAAAACAAAATAGAATCAGCAGTTATTTTAGGTGTCTAATTGGAAAAGAGACTATACACCTATTGATTTGGTATCTAACAAATGGTTATTTCAACACTTGTCACCACATAGCTAGGCTACTATACTACCAAAATGTAGCAAGGGATCTGTGATTAGCACTTTCAATTTGCACAGGAAAACAGATACCACAGCCTTTGATGTACCAGATAGAAGGCAAGGGGGAGAATTTTGATGAGACTGTAACAATCACATCTAAGGCATGCACTCGATCCCGTAACTATATCTCATGCTTAAATTAAATTAAAATTTTTAAATCTTTTTTTAAACCCCAACATTATTTTTTTAAATCTTTTTTAATTTACCAATTAAAATAATGTATTGAAAATTGATATATTTCAGACTGTTACGAAGTGTACCAGGAGGGCCACAGAGAGAGTGATGTGTATTACATCAAACCGAATTTCGCCGCGTGTCCCGTCCCGGTCTGGTGTGACATGGAAACGCCCCCTGGTGGCTGGCTTGTCATTCAGCGCAGGCAGAACGGACAGGTGAATTTCACAAAGACCTGGGACGAATACAAACGTGGATTCGGCGAGATTTCGCACGAACATTGGCTCGGAAATGATAACATATTCCTCATATCCAACCAGAAATTTTATCAGCTGCGCATCGACTTGTGGGATTTCGATGGCAATCGAGTCTATGGCTTATACAAAACTTTCAAAATCGAGGGAGAGAGAGACAAGTATCGCCTGCACGTGAGCAGTTTCGAAGGAAGTGCCAAAGATGCATTGTACCGCCATAATCGTATGATGTTCAGTACGATAGACAACGACAACGATGGCCGGCCAGATGCCAGCTGTGCTAAGGAGTGGTTCGGGGGCTGGTGGTACAACAACTGTTGGTTCACCATACTAAACGGGCCGTACTTTAACCAGTCAAATGTCAGGCATAGAGGTATTTCCTGGAACCACTGGAAGCGCGAGCAACTAGCTAGAACGGAGATGAAAATTAGACCAAATATTACGTAATGTAGAAAGATAGTTTAGTAACTTGTGTCATCTGGTGCTACGGCTGAAAATGCATAATAATTACACCTAAAGCAGGGCTCGAACTTAACGACTGCACTGACGGCAATTGCCATACTTGTGATATAAATTGCTGTACATCAGAGGCCTTACTGAGGGCAGTCTTTTGCTGCTAAATAAAAATTATTGCCTTTGGTTGAAGGAATAATTCTATTTTTTTTAAAGTATCTGTTGTAAAGGTTACTGGTTTAAAACTGCTGTACGCAAGCTCAAAATTGCCTATGGAAAAAAAGTTTCAAAATTGATGTAAGTTAATTTCGAGCCCTGTTAAAGATCTACAAGGTATATATAACACTGTGTACACTGATCTCTCAGAAAATGTATTTAGAAAGCAAGAGTATGACAAATAAAGACTCTTGCCATATTTGCGCAGTTACTGCTATCGTTTACAATGTACTTGTAAAAGCTGAATCTCAACATATAAATAAATATATATTCTCTCCACCCCTACCCCTAACATAACTATTTTGTGAGCATCCATGACAAGTTATAGTACAATGAGAAAAAAATAGCAATGATCTTGCAATCACTATATATATTAACACAATATCAATGACAAAATAAACTTGTATATTTTTCATCAGTGGCTAAAACCCGATTAAAACTGTTTACTTCAGACTAGATTAACAAGCATTCTGAGAGTACTGCTAAAGCAATACATGTCCCCTACCGAACTCAAATGTTTTTTGTATCTCCTAAATTTAAGGGCCATACTTCTGTGAAAAGAGGGTAAATCACCATAAAAGTTAAACTTGATCATTAACAGTACATGATAAAGGCATATACGACATTTCATGTTAATATTTTCAGGCATTGCAAAACAAAAGTCTGGAAAACTAATTTTTATATTTCCTAAGTTCAAGAGTCATAACTCCATCGAAAATTGGTAAATTTCCATGAAAGTCAAACTTGATCTGTAACAGTACATGATAAAGCTATAGACAAAATTTCAGCTCAGTATCTCGAAGCTTTGTGAAAAGTTATTTTGGAAAACAAATTTTCACATCTCCTAAGTTCAAGGGCCATAACTCTGTAAAAAAAATTGGTAAATCGCCATGAAAGTCAAACTTGATCTGTAACATTATATATGATAAAGCTCTACACATAATTTCACGTCAATATCTTAAAGCTTTAAAAAAAAAAAAAAAAGATCCGGAATTATTTTTTTCACATCTCCTAAGTTCAAGGGCCATAAGTCCGTCAAAACTGGGTAAATCGCCATGAAAGTAAAACTTGATCTGTAACAGTACGTGATAAAGGTATATACAAAATTTCAGGTCAATATCTCAAGGCTTTCTTAAAATAAAATCCGGAAAACTATATGTGGGACATACAGACGGACAGACGGACAGACAGACAGAAGGACAGAGATGAAACCTATAGTCCCCTCTGTTGGACCAGTAGGGGACTAATTAGCTAATTGTTTCAATGTCAGTTTCAATATAACAATATATATATACATGTATGAATAATGCATTGTGTCATGCATGGTAAACATAACAACATTTACAAATTTATTTATGTGAGTTAAAAAACCTCTTTATTGATGTGACAAAATAGAATGACACATATTGTGAATGATTTGCTTGCTAGATTCATCCTATACAATTTGTGTCAAAACTGGAATAAATGATATGATAACAAACAATAAATGATTTGCTTCCTAGATTCATTGTATACAAAACAACTGTGTCAAAACCGGAATAAATGTGATTTTGAACATTCTTCTTGTTGGACTAAAAGATAACTAAGAGACTTGTAAATTACTGTTTTTTGCTTTATCAATCTGGCCTGGAGTCGGTACCGACATTGGAGCCTAGCAACAGCAAGTCGTAACTGTCCGTTTCCACTGCTTTTATGCTGAGATTTTATGCCATAAAAATGCATTGCCTAAGCACTTCATTTGATAACCTCGAGTTAAATGATAAGGGATTTTTAACTACGCTGATGTGTTAAACACACACTCCGTGTCATCAGGGTGAGCATTTTATGTAATATACTGAGGGTTTTTTTTTATAAAATGTTTTATTTAATGCCACATTCAACACATTTTAACTACGGTTGTATGAAATATAAGTAAGGACCACACAGATAATCAGAGAGGAAACCTACTGCCACACAATGGGCTACACTTTTCGATTAATTAGCAGCAAGAGATCCTTGTTACACCAGTCATGGAGTACTGGCAGCAATGAGAAATAGCCCTATGGACCCACTGACGGGGATCGATCCTAGGCCAACCAAGCATCAGGCGAGCGCTACTGACCACCAACATAGAAACAGTTGACTAGAACATCGGACGCTGCATGTTTGCTGGACATGTAACACAACATAAAATGTGTAACACAACATAAAATGTGTAACACAACATAAAATGTGTAACACAACATAAAATGTGTAACACAACATAAAACACAACATAAAATGTGTAACACAACATAAAACACAACATAAAATGTGTAACACACCATAAAATGTGTAACACACCATAAAATGTGTAACACAACATAAAATGTGTAACACACCATAAAATGTGTAAAACACCATAAAATGTGTGTAACACACCATAAAATGTGTAACACACCATAAAATGTGTGTAACACACCATAAAATGTGTAACACACCATAAAATGTGTAACACACCATAAAATGTGTAACACAACATAAAATGTGTAACACAACATAAAATGTGTAACACAACATAAAATGTGTAACACACCATAAAATGTGTAACACAACATAAAATGTGTAACACACCATAAAATGTGTTACGTGGAAACAGACCTTAAAGTCAATCACTTAACAACTTGACCTGTGTGGCCAGTACATGTACATGTATATTACCACAATACTGGAAATTTATGTCTTAACTGTTTCAATTGGACCAGGTGTAATTTTGTTCCAAGCTTGCTGTGAATTGAAAATTTATGGGTTACACAATTTATTATTTTTTTTAAGTAACCCATTTGATTTTGTGTGACCTGTCACAGCAAAGTATATCATGTCCTAAATTTAATGCATGAATGAAAGATAGGTTACACAAAACTACATGTAGGCTTGCATGAAAAATGCATGAAATTGTTTTTTTATTCTAGCACTTTTCTGGGCCTTAATTAATGTGTAATACAAATCTGTTTTAAACATGTTGATTGGATCAAGGCTCAACTTGATTTTTGTTTCAATGATTCTGACTTGATCATTTCTGTTTTGAAACAAGGCTGCTGATTGGATTATATTTCTGTTTCAAGCATGTGATTAAATTAAGATATTATATAATGTTGAACATTTTGCTGACTTGTTGGTACTATCGAGATATTTTGTGTGGTTTTTTCAAGCTGCAGAACAAAAATTTGAATATCACATTCATGTACAAACGTATTTTATGTGCTTTTATCCAAATGACTTGTGTTCTTTAACTTTTTGATATTTGTATCTTTAAAAGCTATTTCAAGGTAATAATTTTCGTTTTTGTTTAACATTTTGAAGTTTTTAAATGAAAATGTCTGATAATAAAAAAAACTATTGCAATAAAGATATTGTAATGTCAAGACACCATTGTAGCTACAAACAATATTTTCTCTCACACATGTGACAAATGCCAGTTAAAGATAATTTTCATTTCCAAATATATTTTGATCATTTTTTAGATTTGTTACTGGTTACTCCACGATGATGACCCGGTCACCACATCCATACCATCCAATGAAATAAGCAGGATGGAAATTGATTTCTCTGTGAAGTATAAATTAACCTGACACTGACTGCCTTAATCTTCTTACTACTGCAGGCGATATATCTTGCCCGATGTCACACCAGTCGACATACTGTATACACTGTATACAGTGCATTCCCCAATTCATAGTTCCCCATCATTTTACACACGACAATTACCCACCGGAAACAATTTATTAACAGGAAATGGAAGACACTCAGTTTCCTGTCTCTTTAGTTGTTGTTTGTTTCAACGGATTATACCTTGGAATTTTGTTTTTTATAAAGTATTTTTTCTTGACAACAATGGTGGCACGTCGTGGTAATTTTCAGGGATCAATAACTGATTGTGACAGCTAATTTGATAACAAATTTGATCGTTTTACAAACAATGAAAATCACCAAATATTGGGATATGAATTCTGGTCAGAAAACCACTGTTATTGGGAATAATGGACATAAATACTGGGCAGCTGACCATAAATGCCCATAAGTAAATGCAACTTTTATTTTTTGCCTAATTTTAATCAAAAACTGATCTAAAAAATTTAAATCCACGAAAATAATATACTTAGTGATTCAAATATGAACTTTATTATATGTATTTGTAAAACATTTAAGTGAAAATATGTGAGTAAAAATTACAACATGTTTTTTGTAAAATATTAATCCAGTAGTCTAAAGGTTAAAAGCACAGACATTAGTTTCAACAGGTGAAAATAGACGACAAGTTTTGTTAATCTACAAACCTGTAACACATTTCGATAAATAAATAAAAAAATAAAAAAAATAAAAAAATAAAGTTTTATTTAAGGACGCACTCAACACATTTTATGTATGGTTATACGGTGTCAAACATATGGTTACGGATCAAAAAGATATTGAGAGAGGAAACCCGCCGTCTCCACTTCATGGGCTACCTCTTTTTCGATTAGCAGCAAGGGATCTTTTATATGCACCATCCCACAGACAGGGTAGTACATACCGTGGCCTTTGATGTACCGGCCGTGGTGCACTGGTTGGAGTGACATTTGGATCAAGTAACAATAAAGTCAAACAACAGTCTGACTTTGACCGGGCGAAATACCCTTAAAAATAGACTAAAACTTGAATCCATGAACATTACTTTTCAGACACACACACTTTTTTAAAGATATCAAAAATGCATTTTGTGACATTAAAAACACAAGGATGACTAGAAACACTTCATATTTACGGAAATGGATAATCTAACCAATAAAAATCTACGTAATGTACGATTATTGTATGATTTCAATTATTAAAACTAGCTATAACAATGAGAAATATGTCTTAGTGTTCAGAAACTAGGGTCTGTCATTTTAACTGTAAGCATAGTCAATACGTTTTAGTTGGAAATGACATTTACATTTCATTTCAACCCGGTTTTTGGTTATTTGTATGAAATACTAGTTATGTCCCTTTGATACCATTCATTTTAAAACTTGTTTAAAAATGTATCCAACTTGATGGCTACTCATGTAGTATTCTCCATTTCTCTAATTTCTCACATACTGGACAGAGCTATCCCAGGAAAGAAAGCTACATGTCAGTGTTCGAGATTAATGGTATCCCGATATCCCTGGGATACCAGAATTTAATTTTGGATACCAGACTTCAAGAACCCAGTATCCCACCGGGATGCCATATAATCCTAAATTCTCAGGTTGGATACCAGATTTTGAAATGTTAGTATCCAACTTGGATACTGACCAGAAAATTTAATCTTGAACACTGCATGCATGTAAGAAATTTCTATCTTTCGTGGGATATCACATGCTTGCATTTAACATGACGTCGTTGGTAATATATGACGTCATATTAATGTGAGATGGTGGCATGAGGTCATTAGACACATTAATTAATTAAATTAAAATTTTGTCATTAAAACATTCATTATAAAAGCTATCTTGTTAATTTGTAGTGTTAAATTTTATTTAACACATGAAACAAACACAGCAAATACGATAGTGTAGTTTATTTATGATAAAATGGTCAAATAAAAAAGTTACTTGTTCAGCCATCTTTGTCTGTTCGTGTAAAATAATGGTTTATTTACCAATTGAATGGGAGAAAAAGACTCCATCTTATGTGGTCATGATCTAACGATTAAATCTCAGGGAGTGGTTTATCAGTCTACGTAACTTATTCAAATGTGAAAGGGTCATTTTGTTATGTAATATTTTATTATCTAAACAAACGTCTGACAAATGGTTGGTCAAAGCCAGAAGAATTCCAAGCATGCGTGTCATTCTGAAACCACAGCTGTTGGAAGTATAATATCAGACTTTGAAAACAATTCCACATAGTTCACTGTGCCCTGGCCAGTTAAAATGTGTTGAGTGTCATTTCCTTCCTTCCTTCACATAGAAAATGTTAAAAGTGCAACCACATGTATTGTACAGAGATGGACTTCCAATGAATGGTACCGGCCTCGGTGGCGTCGTGGTTAGGTCATTGGTCTACAGGCTGGTAGGTACTGGGTTCGGATCCCAGTCGAGGCATGGGATTTTTAATCCAGATACCGACTCCAAACCCGCAAGGCTCAATGGGTAGGTGTAAACCACTTGCACCGACCAGTGATCCATAACTGGTTCAACAAAGGCCATGGTTTGTGCTATCCTGCCTATGGGAAGTGCAAATAAAAGATCCCTTGCTGCTAATCGGAAAGAGTAGCCCATGTATTGGCGACAGCAGGTTTCCTCTCAAAATCTGTGTGGTCCTTAACCATATGTCTGACGCCATATAACCGTAAATAAAATGTGTTGAGTGCGTCGTTACATAAAACTTTTTTTTTTTTTTTTTCAAGAACCCAGTATCCCACCGGGATGTCATATACATGTGTAATCCTAAATTCTCAGGTGGGATACCAGATTTTGAAATGTTAGTATCCAACTGGGATACTGGCCAGAAAATTTAATCTCGAACACTGCATGTATGTAAGAAATGTCTATCTTTCGTGGGATATCACGTTTGCATTTAACATGACTTCGTTGGTAATATATGACATCATATTAATGTGAAATGGCAACATGAGGTCATTAGACACAGTTTTAAATTAATATTTTGTTATTAAAACCTTCATTATAAAAGCTATCTTGTTAATTTGTAATGTTGAATTTTATTTAACACATGAAACAAACACGGCAAATACGATAGTGTAGTTTATTTATGATAAAATGGTCAAATAAAAAAGTTACTTGTTCAGCCATCTTTGTCTGTTCGTGTAAAATAATGGTTTATTTACCAATTGAATGGGAGAAAAAGACTCCATCATATGTGGTCATGATCTAACAATTAAATCTCAGGGAGTGGTTTATCAGTCTACGTAACTTATTCAAATGTGAAAGAGTCATTTTGTTATGTAATATTTTATTATCTACACAAACGTCTGACAAATGGTTGGTCAAAGCCAGAAGAATTCCAAGCATGCGAGTCATTCTGAAACAACAGCTGTTGGAAGTATAATACCAGACTTCGAAAATAATTCCACATAGTTCACTGTGCCCTGGACTGTTTATAAATATTTTAATGTTATGTATATTGGCAGTATTATTTTACAACCAGTATTTGTATTACAGAAAGAAAACGAAAACAACCTCATAGAGTAATAGTCATTAATTGCATTTTATTCTTCAACAGTTCAAAACTGTTAATCCAGTGAATAATTACAAATTAAATGTTTTTATTTGTTTAGTTTTCTTAACAATGTGATTCACATAGAAAATTAAAAGAGTAGCCCATGAAGTGGCGACAACAGGTTTCCTCTCTCTATATCTGTGTGGTCCTTAACCATATGTCCGACACCATATAACTGTAATTAAAATGTGTTGAAAAAAAAATAAAAAATTGTTTTATTTAACGACCCCACTAGAGCACATTGATTTTTTTATCTTATCATCGGCTATTGGACGTCAAAGATATGGTCATTCTGACACTGTTTTTTAGTGGAAACCCGCTGTCGCCATATAGGCTTCTCTTTTACGACAGGCAGCAAGGGATCTTTTATTTGCGCTTCCCACGGGCAGGATAGCACAAACCATGGCCTTTGTTGAACCAGTTATGGATCACTGGTCGGTGCAAGTGGTTTACACCTACCCATTGAGCCTTGCGAAGCACTCACTCAGGGTTTGGAGTCGGTATCTGGATTAAAAATCCCATCCCTCGACTGGGATCCGAACCCAGTACCTACCAGCCTGTAGACCGATAGCCTAACCACGACGCCACCGAGGCCGGTTAAAATGTGTTGAGTGCGTCGTTAAATAAAACATTTCCTTCCTTCCTTCACATAGAAAATGTTAAAAGTGCAACCACATGTATTGTACAGAGATGGACTTCCAATGAATGGCACCGGTTTGAAAATGGCACTTTGTAGCGCCAGTATACATTCTTTCTCAAATGGGGCGAGGCATAGCCCAGTGATACGGCGCTCGCTGGATGTGCGATCGGATTGGGATCGACCCGTTAGTGGGCCCATTGGGCTATTTCTCGCTCCAGCCAGTGCACCACGACTGGTACATCAAAGGCCGTGGTATGTGCTATCCTGTCTATGGGATGGTGCATATAAAACATGGTTCATACAGGCAAGGACCCATAAAATTCAAGCACTTTTCAAGGACCTACCTTATGTTTTCAAGGACCACAAATACAAACCTTAACCAGCCTTTTCGAACAATGTTTTTTAATAGAAACTGTATGTTTATATAGACAGTACTTTTCTAGTTGGCAAGAATTTAAAGTTTTCTGTGTTTTTCGCTGTTTTCGTGCAATTTGAGTGCGCTCTCGCCCATGGTGCCAATGTTAATATCCTTGCGACAACAGGAACACACAGCCTTTGACACGTCCTTACTCTCTCTGATCCACGCATATTTTCGACACCACGTTTTGTTAAAAAGACACTTTCCACTAGGCATGTTTAAATTTGAACATGTGCTTGCAAAAAGTTCAAAATCTAAGTGATTCTGTGTCGTCTCGCCTGACTATTGTTTGCAGTTCTCAAAACGAGGCTATTATGCTCGTCAATAATCAGTAAATCTCGGCTGGTGGCATTCGGAACATAGCATTTGTCCCGGAATGGGCTGAGTACATTCGGGTCGCAGAACGTTGCGAGTGCTGGAATGAAAGTGCGAACACGGAAGTAAAAATGCTAAATTTATTTCAAGATTGTTCCGTAATTTCTGGTTAAAATGACGCGCTAGTCGCACTGACATGAAATTCAAGCACTTTTGCAGGACTTTTCAAGCACTTTTCATTTCAAACTCCTAAATTCAAGCACTTTTCAAGACCGTGCGAACCATGTAAAAGATCCCTTGCTGCCAATCGAAAAGAGTAGCCCATGAAGTGGCGACAGTGGGTTTCCTCCTTCAATATCTGTGTTGTCCTTAACCATATGTCTGACGCCATATAACCATAAATAAAATGTGTTGAGTATGTCCTTTAAATAAAACATTTCTTTCTTTTCTTTCTTTCTCAAACAGAATACAAGTACAGTGAAACCTCTCAAAACCGGACCCTCTGTAAACCGGAATTCCTTCAAAACCGGACCCTCTGTAAACCGGAATTCCTTCAAAACCAGACCCTCTGTAAACCAGAATTCCTTCAAAACCAGACCCTCTGTAAACTAGAATTCCTTCAAAACCAGACCCTCTGTAAACCGGAATTCCCTCAAAACCGGACCCTCTGTAAACCGGAATTCCCTCAAAACCGGACCCTCTGTAAACCGGAATTCCCTCAAAACCGGACCCTCTGTAAAGCGGAATTCCTTCAAAACCAGAATTCCTTCAAAACCGGACCCTCTGTAAACCGGAATTCCTTCAAAACCGGACCCTCTGTAAACCGGAATTCCTTCAAAACCAGACTTTTTACTTGGTCCAGAGGCTGTTCGGTTTAGACGAGTTTCACTGTATCTTGTACCATACAGTTTTTATGACATTCTAGTCATGGAATAATGGTTGGAATAAGAAAAAACAATGGCTCCATCAATGGTAATACCTTCCAACCCACCACATTAAAAGTTTTTATTTGAAAATTAAAAAGTTTGTTTTGTTTAACGGCACCATTAGAGCACCATTTATCATTAATCATCAACTTCTGGTTGTCAATCATTTCATAATTCTAATATATAATCTCAGAAGAAATTAACCTACTACATTTTTTCCATTACAAGGTTTCTGAAAGATAAAATTACGTACCCTAAAATCTGGGAAATTAATGGAGACATTTTTTAAATTTTTAGACAGATAATGGTTAGAGAACTGCTTTTAAAAATGTATCAAAGGTCATGAAATGCAGTGTCCACTTTTCGAAGATTTCAAACCCATAACCACCTAGTTAGGATACTTACAATCTGTTATTTTTATTATTATTAATACAAGTACATACCCTCAAATTATGTTCTGGTATCTTTTATATGCAACTCCTACAGATAAGACAGCACATACCGTGGCCTTTGATACATCAATCAGAGAATGGGTCCACTGAGTTAAAAGTTGGTGTTGTTTAATGACACCACTAGAGCACATTGATTGATTCATCATCAGCTATTCGATGTCAAACAATTGGTAAGTTTTATATATAATCTAGGAAAGGAAACCTGCTACATTTTTCAGTTAGTAGCAAGGGATCTTTAATATACACCATCCCACAGACAGGATAGCACATACCAGTTGTATTGCACTGGCTGGAAGTAGAAATAGCCCAATGGGCCCACCAACAGGCATCAATCCTAAATGAATTGCTCATCAGGTCAGTGCTTTACCACTGACCTATGCATAGGCGTCGGAAACCGGGGGGGGGCACTCCCAAAACAACAACACGCACATATACACGTTCCTGAGCACACTCTAAATTGCCTTATAACATGTTATTGGATTTTCAAATATGAACTTGCATTTAATAAGTGTTGTTTGCATTTGTTGATTCATAAACTAGTCTGGCAGTCAAACCCCATTTTTGGGCTGAAACTTGGGTCATAGTAGCATATGTTTATGCTTATATCAATGTGCATTAAATTATCAGATTTTCAGATAATTTTTTATTTATGTTTTGTTTTGACTTTTAAATTTCAATGTTTAGGGTTTTGTACTTGTGTTGATCCAGTTGTTGGTTCATAAAGTATACTGACTATACATCAGAAAGCCAATTCACCATAAAGATTGTAGTTTTTATAAAGCATTGCCTAAATTGCTCTAATAACAATTCCACACACACAGTGCAAACATGAGATGAAATGACATGTGAGACACACTCAGAAAGAAAAAAAAAGAAAGAAAAAAAAGAGCAGACAAATTTTTATCTTATCAGATTTAGCTGAATTTACCTGTCTGAGTCCTTATCACGTTATTTTTTTTCTTTCATATCTATATCATGCATGGAAATACAATACTCCCATGTTTCAATATGTGCCGAAAACCTATTTGAAAAAGACTAACCAGTAACCTCTGGGGTTAAATCAAAGAAAAATAGAGGACTTGACTGTGTGCGAGCAAAGAAATATCTCAAGACGATCACCTCACAATATGAGTGAACATTTTAACAAGCTCTCCACCAACCACCGAAAAACCAACTGAAATCAAGTAAAGAAAACAATAACAAAACACTACACTGTAAACTCTTCACAGCTGCGGTGATATTTTTACCTAGAATAATATTGAACTTGTGTCAAATAATATCTTGCCTAAATAGAAAATATTTACTGAAAAAATACACAAATATCATAGGATATAATAATAACTAAAAGATAAGCAGTCGTTGAAATTTGTTCAAAATGAACTGTGGCCATTATAGATTTTGTTTCTTCTAACCTTGAACTCACACACTGCTAATACTTAGTTAAAAACCAGAACGTATTATGTTAGTTAGCAAGCTAATTACAAAGAAGAGAATTTAAAATATAACACAGCACAAGTACAATGAAACCCCTTGAAACCGGACACCCTTGAAACCAAGTAAAATGTCTGGTTAGGAGAGGTATCTGGTTTAGAGAGGTTTATTTCTAACCTTATTTTTTAAAAAGGACTGTGAAGAATGTCTGGTTTTGGGGGAATTCCGGTTTACCGAGGGTCCGGTTTTGAGAGGTTTCTGGTTTAGAGAGGTTTATTTCTATACTTATTTTTTAAAAAGGACTGTGAAGAATGTCTGGTTTTGGGGGAATTCCAGTTTACAGAGGGTCCGGTTTTGAGAGGTTTCTGGTTTAGAGAGGTTTATTTCTATACTTATTTTTTTTAAAAGGACTGTGAAGAATGTCTGGTTTTGGGGGAATTCCGGTTTACAGAGGGTCCAGTTTTGAGAGGTTTCACTGTATATGATAAATATGAGAAAAACAGGAATTGAGATTTAACACAAAATGACCAGTCTCTGATGCAAGGTATTTTATCCTCGTCTGCTCACACACTTACAAGTTAATCATCAAACTAATTATAATTAAAGGTATTTTAAAAACATTATGGTATTTGTATATTATGAATTATAAATCAGAGTAAAGGAGGAGTTGAAATTTATTTAAATGTTCAGTACAGGTACATACAAGTATAGTGACTTTTTTTTTATTTATATAATCTTCCCTTTGGATCCATTTATGTTACATGTTTATAATGTAATCTGGCAACTAAATTCCCATAAATAAAAATATGCTGTCATAACAAAAATACATGTGACTTTGATATATATTAATGTAGATAACATCTAATTCCACTAAAAACACACAGTCTCATAATTTGTTGGGTGTTTTTTTTTTTTTTTTATTATAATCAAAGTATACTCCTCAGTTAAATACTAGTATTTTGCTCCTAACTTGTTACTTTAGGCGCACAGTGCACCTAGCTCAGAATGTTGACTTTGAACCCTGACTGAGATGCCAACATTTACACTTTCACCCTCTGCTTCTGATAAGAATGTTCATTTTAGTGATAGTAAGCCAAGTCACAGGAATAGGCCACCGAGGAAGAAGCACTCGCCAGAGGCGACTCAGCGGGAATGACTGCCAGGAGCAACTCAGGGGGAAATGACTCTGTACCAACAGGGGTGGTTCAGGGAGGATCCAAAGTCGGCAGCTCCTCTGCCAAAGGCTGTCCCTTTCATGTTGCCACCACTCTCAAGGAGAGTGGCAGCGTTGTCAATGGTGGTCCAACAACCTCAACAAGGGAATCTCACAATCATATCGCTATGGAGGATCAACCACCTAGACCTGACCAGAAACCTGAAGCCTGAGCCTTCATTGGATATAGAGACATTAATAAAGTTACTCGGTCTTGGCTTTTGTAAAAATCACCTCACTAAAAGTGCATACAGGCAATTTTTGGCATCTTTCAATCAAGACAACTCTTCCAGCATGCCAGCCAAGGACACAACCTTTGACTTCACTAAAGAGTTCTGTTCAAGACATAAATTTCAAGTAGATGCCCTCTTCTCGAATATATCAGGTTACTTTTCATTGTTTGTTTGTTTATAGTTATTTTCGTGCTTATATCCACTTAAGGTTCAAGCACACTATCCTGGGCATACACAGCAGCTATTTGGGTCGTCTGTCTAGGACAGTGGGTTAGTGGCTAGGTGTTACTGGTTAGTAAGAGAAAAGTCAGTGTAGGTAGTACCAAACCAAATAACTTCCGGCTGGGTCAAAGTTCGAGGTGCACCCAACTTTGGATAGAGAAGTTACCGTATTTGACCGGGAATAAGCCCATGCCTGTGAATAAGCCCACTCCCATTTTTAGCAGATCTAAAGAATTAGGCCCATATCCTTGAATAAGCCCATACCCAAATATGTAGTATGTTTGCTATCAAAATTCACTGAAAGTTCAAAAGATCGTTGGGTGACAAACTGGTCCCAAGATAACAAGTATTAAAATGATTTAAAACAATGTTGTAGTTTGTGTTGTTTTAATTTTTTTATAGCTTAATAAATACGATTATATTACCAATAAAGTGCATACTTTTAGTACTATGTACCATCCCCCCACCCCACCCAGGCACAAACACACTAGTCATATGCAGTCAACAATTTCACTGTCGGCTATTGTACTTTGATCAACAAAGCGACCATTTCGTGAAACCTAAAGTATGTCTGTTTCACTTGTGTCTTTGATGAAAGCCGACCTTCCTGGCTTACAGTAAAAATAGCTACAACAAAAACCTTTCTGATTGGTTGATTTGTAATACTACTCGTGACGTCCCATGAACTGACTGTTGTGAGGTATGGAAGAGGGCGTGAAGACTGCCTTGATTGACAACCAACTCATGATTGGTTGAATGGTGTGGTAAGCATTTTAATTAATTGACTGTTGTTTTTGTTGTGAATTCTCAGTTGAGGCGCACTGACTCATTAATGAATAAAATAAAAGAAATAAGTGTTTAACACAAACGATGCAGCCACATCTGTGTTTTTATAATATCATTAGATTTATTTAGTACTAATCACACATCAAACGAATTGAGAGAAAATATTATGCATCAAACAAAATGAATAGAAAAGGTTAGTAATATTGATAAACAAGCTCGCTTGGGGTAATTACTGAGAAATGCTATATAGTGGGTCTTAAAAATACACATAGTTTCTGTTTTCACCAATATAAACTGAACATGCCTTTCGTACGCTAACGGTATACTGTAAAAGATAAGTTAGATGTTGTTGGCTGGTTTAGACGTAATGGCCGAAATCTGTCCGCGGCTGAAAGAGAATATGGCATTTCAAGAAAACAGGTTCGACTGGGACAAAGATTACGAGAAATTGCTGATGTTTTCGAAAGGCAAAGATAGCGAACGAAAGAATATTGGTAGTGGAGCGGAAGCAATGAACACCGAAATGGATCAAGCCGTCTTCGAATGGTTCAAGGATGAGCGGGCAGAAGGTAGATGCGTGTCAAACTACTTTCTGCAAAGCAAGACCAGAGAAGTTGCCAGTCAGATTAGAGTACAGAAGTTCCAGGCATCAAACGGGTGGCTACGTAGGTGGAAGCAGCGATATTCGGTGGGAATCAGACGGGGGATAAACGACGCACAGAAAATCCCGAGTGATTACAAGGAGAAAATTTCAGGTTTTCATTCAGCAATCCGGGCTTTAAGACAGAAATGGGACTACACCGATTACAACATAGCGAATATGGACCAGACAATGGTTAGATTTGACACTGTACCGAAATACACAAATGAGGTCAAAGGAGCAAAGACTGTGCGAATCTCTCACACCGGCGGTGCTAAAAAGGGGTGTACAGTAGCTTTGACGGCGAGTGCTAATGGGGACAAACGGAAAGCTTTGATCATCTTCAAGGAGAAAAATGGTGTTATCGGCCCACGAGTGCTACCCACGTTGAAAGTGCCAGACAATGTATTGATTACTGCTACGGAGAACGGTTGGATGACAACAGCGAAAGTACACCATTTCATCCGACATGTCTGGGGACCAAACGACGACGACACTCGGCGACTTCTCATATTGGACGCATACAAGCCACACACGTGCCAGTCATCGACAGATCGTTTTGACGAGTACGAGACCGACATAGTAACAGTACCAGGAGGTATGTAAAAAATGTTTTTTTAATTTGATATTTTGTAATTTGATATTCAAATTTGTTTATTTATTTATTTATTCACAGCGGTTTTTACCTAGTCATCTACTATTAAATATGTTATGAAATGTAATCAAATTAACTAGCAATTATTTGGTCAGTCTCATTATTTTGATGATACATTAATTGCGTGAAGCAATAAACAAATGGTTTACAGTATTCAATATTTATTTTTCAGGCTGCACGGGACTTGTCCAGCCAATGGATACTCACGTGAACAAGGTGTTCAAAGAGAGAATAAAGCAACAGTGGTGCGAGTGGTTCAAGTTGGCAAAGCGGAACTGCAGAGGAAATTATGTACAACCGACAAGACAGAACATTATAGACTGGATAAGTGTAGCGTGGGAAGCTGTTGAGGAGGGAACCATCCGGGGGGCTTTTAAGTCCTGTGGGATTTCGCTACCATTGGATGGAAGCAGAAACTATCTGCTAAGTTCTCGCTTGGTCGACGATGTTGGACTGGATAAGTGTCGCGTGGGAAGCTGTTGAGGAGGGAACCATCCGGGGGGCTTTTAAGTCCTGTGGGATTTCGCTACCATTGGATGGAAGCAGAAACTATCTGCTAAGTTCTCGCTTGGTCAACGATGTTGGACTGGAAATCGAGGAAGTGCCACCACATGAAGAGATCGAATCTGGAGTTCATTTCGACGATGAGGATGACGACACTGATGACATCGAGTTTGTTGGGTGGGACCAGGATGAACTTGACATCTGATTATGTACTTTCACTTTGTGTGCTGGATTATGTGTGTTCATACGTTGTAAAATAAATTAAAAAACGATATTCTTTGGATGTTGAAATTAAATTTATTACCGCTTTTGTTGTTTTATTTATTGATAATTTCCAGGTTCTTTTACTCATTAGTGAACATTGGAAATTTTTTAACAAAACTGGCCCCATATCTGGAAATAAGCCCACCCTCAACAAAGCTACAAATGAGTTGTCTTGGCCCCCTGGGCTTATTCCCGGTCAAATACGGTAATATCCCAAGTCCTGTGATTGGTTATAAATGTGTGTTGGTCGTAAAAATAATTTGTTTCATCTGGGCAAAATGTGTGCAATTTTATTTCATCTATACCACTGTGTCAAGTAGCCTTGTGTATGGGGTATCTTTGAAAAAAGTACTAATTTGTTTTGCTGAAGTAGGGTAGTCATAGACGCTACCCCGTTATCTCTGAAATGAGCAGCTTTATCCCCAATTTTTTTCTGATTCACTTTAAGGGTGAGAGGTGGTAGTACATGTATTTATATCTGTAGTGTTTATGTCAATTGATACACTGCAGGTAGGAGTTTCAGCCATATATGTTACTATTGTCGTCTATGGGATTTGATTTGGTGGTATACTCCCTATGGTGTCCTTACACCTACCCACTGAGTTGTTAAACTCGCTCTGAATGGAAGCCGGTACTGGGAGGCGAACCCAGTAACTACCAGCCTTAAGTCCCGTGGCTTAACCACTATACACCGCAAACCCAATAACTACCAGCATTCAGTCTGGTGGCTTAACCACAATACACCACAAACCCAGTAACTACCAGCCTCAAGTCCGGTGGCTTAACCATTATACACCACAAACCCAGTAACTACCAGCCTTAAGTCTGGTGGCTTAACCACTATACACCACAAACCCAGTAACTACCAGCCTTAAGTCTGGTGGCTTAACCACAATACACCGCAAACCCAGTAACTACCATCCTTAAGTCCGGTGGCTTAACCACAATACACCACAAACCCAGTGACTACCATCCTTAAGTCCGGTGGCTTAACCACAATACACCGCAAACCCAGTACCTACCATCCTTAAGTCCGGTGGCTTAACCACTATACACTGCCAAGGTCAATTCATCTTTAGAACTATCAGAATACTATTCATTTGTTAGCAACTGACTGCTCCAAATTAACTGATGGTGAAACACTGCATTAGAGATGTTTGTGAAATATAAAATGACAACAACTGATTGACGTGCATGGCTTTTTCTATACAAAACAGGTGTTACAATGAAATAGATATACCATGCTTCTTAAAGGAATGCTAAAGCAAGGCTTTTGGACTGGTGTGTATATTCAACGATACGTAATGCACATTATTGCTCAATATCAACAAGTATAATCGTATAGTTAATTAATAAAACGGTTAAATGAGACGGCTATGATATATAACGGGCGCAGCCATTTTGTACCATCCCAGTGAATACGCCCTCTGGCGAGCTGGTGGTTACGTAATACCTAATGTGTCACGTCAGGAATTAGTCTTCGAACTGAAGAAACAAAGCATACCTGATTTTTGCGGATGCATCGCAATGTTCTGTAATAATATCTAACCTAGTAACACAGCAACGTGTATATGTGGTTTATTTTTCAATATGAAATAAACCACCTTTGTCAAAGTGTTGAAATAACTGTTAACCCATGTACTGAAATAATAGTCGAAGTGTTTTCTTGCTTAATTGGTCTTTTCTTTCTGTGTCCTGTACCTGTGGTTCTTGATTGGCAGGTGTCTATTTAGACGTTCCCTAGACACTGTGTCTAGACACACTAAAAAGAAGTGCCTCTTTTATTAAGATCATAGGGTATTGTGTGATAACCTCAAATCGTAATGGACTTTACCAGCTTGATTACTGTAAGTAATTTTGTAAAACCCTTGATTAAGTAGACTTTCCCATCTAAAATCACAAAACCCACCAATTACGTAGTCCCAGAGAAAAGAAAATTATCACTTGGTTATCGTGAGTGGCAGTTTTTGCTTGAACGTATCCTACCAATAGGCCTAATAATGTGCATTTTTTCTTTGGATTTTTAATAAGAAAACTACTATAACTCCATTTCGTTCTATTGATGCAAATTGAAATATATTTAGTTAAATAGTTTATTATACTATCAAGTCATTTATGTTGTTTTACAAGTCAGGTTGATGAAAGCGAAGCGCCTTGTCATAAATTAGAGCATTTGTTTACACTGTGCATACAGCAGATGGACGGAGTTGACGTCACTTCGCCCCAAGCCATACCATTGGAAGTCACAGAAACTAAACAAAATGGCTGCCCCCAGTTAGCAAGAATAATCATGGTTTTTTTATTAACTCTAAAATTACGCGTTTTTCATTTGTTAAAGTGTCAGTATGTGTTGGTGGTCCGGGTATGCATCTTTCCAACACATACATCTCTTGTTTGAGTTTACTCTACCTTTAAGTCCGGTGACTTAACCACTATACACCGCAAACCCAGTGACTACCAGCCTTAACTCCAGTATCTCAACCACAATACACTGCCAAGGTAAATTATTCTTTAGAAATATCAGAATACTATTCATTTGTTAATAACGGACTGCTCCATATTCACTGATGCTGAAGCACTACATCAGAAAAATATAAAATAACAGCAACTGATTGATGTGCATGGCTTTTTCTATACAAAACAGGCGTTACAATGAAATATCATCACTTCTCTAAACAGGAAACAATAAATCATGTTGGTCAGTACCACTTGAAATGACTTCACTTGAAGGTTTTTTCATGTTTCTATACCACAAAGGTTTCGAGCATGTCTATCCCGAGTCCTGTCTCTGGATGCCAGTGGCCCACAATGGCAAAATGCTCAACTGCTCCAGTTAACTCAGTTGTAAGCAATTTTAAAAGGATTCTTGACTACTCAGGCTATAGAGAGTTTTTTCGTTCATCACATCACGTAGTGTTTTCCCTAGCTGGTTTTAGCATGGTGCAGCACCATGCCTCAATAGTCTAGCAGCATCTTGTCTAGGACATATCTACACCTTTTGCTAGAACCTGCTTATTAAAATCATCATTTATTTATTCAGCAATTGATTTATGGAATAATTTAAGCCCAACAATTAAAAAGTGTGAAACAATATCGTCTTTCAAAAAAGCAGTAACACCAATGGTAAATAAAGTTCCATATTATTTTTCCTGTGGAAAAAGAATAGAAAATATATTGCATACTAGATTACGACATGGATGTAGCCCTTTGAACGCCGATTTGTACAGATGTGGACTTACCACAGACCCTTCATGTAACTGTGGATACAGATTAGAAAACAATATCCATTTTTTCCTACAATGTAAACAATATGAACAACAGAGACGGATTCTATGTAATTCCTTACAGCTTTTTCAAACAATAGATTTATAATTACTGTTATATGGTAGAAGCACATTAAGCGAATAATGCCAATAATAAAGAAATATTTACTTATGTTCAAATATATATTAAAAAAACCTCATAAGGATTATTTGTAAATGTGATAGCGAATTTAACTGCACGTGATGTACTATTTGTGTAATCTTTTGTATCATATTTGTTTTTCTTTCCTTCACATTCTTTTGTATACAATACATTTCCTTCCACTGGTTATCATTGAATGTATACATGTAGTTTATATTTACAGCTATGTAATATAGGTCGCCAAGTATATTGTATGAATATAGAAGAGGGCCTCGTAAGTTGTCAAACTTGTGCCCAATTCTTTTGTTCTTTGTACAATAAAATATGTTTATAATCAATCTTGCCTTAACCTGTGCCATGCTGCACTGACATTAAAAAGCCTTTTTCAATAATTAATTCTAAAATTGCCTTGATGAAACACTAAAAAAAATTTTTATTATTAATTAACAGAATATCTCTGTTATATATTTTGCCATTCATTTATTAAAGCAACAACATTAATTACATTTATGTTTATTTCCATTTTTTTTTTTGTTGTCTTTACTGCAAAACAAAGTGCCCTAAAAATGGTGAAAATGCCCCCAAAGTGTTTTGTCTACCATGCCTTGCCAAACTTCTAGGGAAAACACTACATCAGGCATGTTTGATCAAATAAAATATTCTTCGAAACAGTTAAAAACCCATTAACAAGACTAATATTATTACCAAGATTAATATAGTCTATGGAATAAAATAAAACTATACTTGAAAGGAAACTGTATTTCATGTAAGTGTTCATTTTTAAAAATATTAATTATAATTAAAATCAAAACACTAATTAATTCAGGTAGATTATTATATAACAAATATATTCTGTAATGAAATATTGTTAATTCAGGAATATCTATAACAAAACAAAATTAATATAAGTAATAATTGTCTGTGGTACAGACAGCAATCTCGCCCTGTGCCACATAACCTACACAGACTGAGGACATATTTAGAAAAATACACTCATCCACCCACCATCCCCCCCCCCCACACCCCAAAAAAACAAGAAGCAGAAATTATAAAACATTTATGTATGTATCTTGACACAAGCCCTCCGACTCATGTTATCTCCAAAACTGTACATAGAAAATCTCAATACCATTTAAAAGGGATATATCCTAGTTTTTAAGCACTAAGACATATTTTTGACTATTAGAGCCGTTTTTCATAACTGAAATCATATTTTACTTAGATTTTATTGTTTAGATTATCCATTTCCGTACATTCAAAGTGTTTTTGGTCATTCTGGTGTTTTTAATATCACAAAATGCATTTCTCATATTTTTAAAAACGCATGTGCGTCTGAGAAATAACAGTTATGGAGTCGAGTTTTGGTCTATATTTAGAGGGTATTTCACCGTTTCAAAGTGACAGACTCACGTTTCACTAAATTGTAACTTTATCCAAATGTGTTACAGGTTTGTAGATTAACTAAACTTTGTGTGGATTTCCGTGGGCTGAAACTAGGGTCTGTCCCTTTAAGACCAGAAGTCATACATAATGGGCAAGTATAGCTTGTACCAGTCTAAAACCGTCTGTCACGTGTCACTTCACACCAGGGTCTGTCCCTTTAAGCCCAGAGGTCATACATAATGGGCAAGTATAGCTTGTACCAGTCTAAAACCGTCTGTCACGTGTCACTTCACACCAGGGTCTGTCCCTTTAAGCCCAGAGGTCATACATAATGGGCAAGTATAGCTTGTACCAGTCTAAAACCGTCTGTCACGTGTCACTTCACACCAGGGTCTGTCCCTTTAAGCCCAGAGGTCATACATAATGGGCAAGTATAGCGTGTACCAGTCTAAAACCGTCTGTCACGTGTCACTTCACACCAGGGTCTGTCCCTTTAAGCCCAGAGGTCACACATAATTGGCAAGTATAGCTTGTACCAGTCTAAAACCGTCTGTCACGTGTCACTTCACACCAGGGTCTGTCCCTTTAAGCCCAGAGGTCACACATAATGGGCAAGTATAGCTTGTACCAGTCTAAAACCGTCTGTCACGTGTCACTTCACACCAGGGTCTGTCCCTTTAAGCCCAGAGGTCATACATAATGGGCAAGTATAGCTTGTACCAGTCTAAAACCGTCTGTCACGTGTCACTTCACACCAGGGTCTGTCCCTTTAAGCCCAGAGGTCATACATAATGGGCAAGTATAGCTTGTACCAGTCTAAAACCGTCTGTCACGTGTCACTTCACACCAGGGTCTGTCCCTTTAAGCCCAGAGGTCATACATAATGGGCAAGTATAGCTTGTACCAGTCTAAAACCGTCTGTCACGTGTCACTTCACACCAGGGTCTGTCCCTTTAAGCCCAGAGGTCATACATAATGGGCAAGTATAGCTTGTACCAGTCTAAAACCGTCTGTCACGTGTCACTTCACACCAGGGTCTGTCCCTTTAAGACCAGAGGTCATACATAATGGGCAAGTATAGCTTGTACCAGTCTAAAACCGTCTGTCACGTGTCACTTCACACCAGGGTCTGTCCCTTTAAGCCCAGAAGTCATACATAATGGGCAAGTATAGCTTGTACCAGTCTAAAACCGTCTGTCACGTGTCACTTCACACCAGGGTCTGTCCCTTTAAGACCAGAGGTCATACATAATGGGCAAGTATAGCTTGTACCAGTCTAAAACCGTCTGTCACGTGTCACTTCACACCAGGGTCTGTCCCTTTAAGACCAGAGGTCATACATAATGGGCAAGTATAGCTTGTACCAGTCTAAAACCGTCTGTCACGTGTCACTTCACACCAGGGTCTGTCCCTTTAAGCCCAGAGGTCATACATAATGGGCAAGTATAGCTTGTACCAGTCTAAAACCGTCTGTCACGTGTCACTTCACACCAGAGTCTGTCCCTTTAAGCCCAGAGGTCATACATAATGGGCAAGTATAGCGTGTAACAGTCTAAAACTGTCTGTCACGTGTCACTTCACACCAGGGTCTGTCCCTTTAAGCCCAGAAGTCATACATAATAGGCAAGTATAGCTTGTACCAGTCTAAAACCGTCTGTCACGTGTCACTTCACACCAGGGTCTGTCCCTTTAAGCCCAGAGGTCATACATAATGGGCAAGTATAGCGTGTACCAGTCTAAAACCGTCTGTCACGTGTCACTTCACACCAGGGTCTGTCCCTTTAAGCCCAGAGGTCATACATAATGGGCAAGTATAGCTTGTACCAGTCTAAAACCGTCTGTCACGTGTCACTTCACACCAGGGTCTGTCCCTTTAAGCCCAGAGGTCATACATAATGGGCAAGTATAGCTTGTACCAGTCTAAAACCGTCTGTCACGTGTCACTTCACACCAGGGTCTGTCCCTTTAAGCCCAGAGGTCATACATAATGGGCAAGTATAGCGTGTACCAGTCTAAAACCGTCTGTCACGTGTCACTTCACACCAGGGTCTGTCCCTTTAAGCCCAGAGGTCACACATAATTGGCAAGTATAGCTTGTACCAGTCTAAAACCGTCTGTCACGTGTCACTTCACACCAGGGTCTGTCCCTTTAAGCCCAGAGGTCACACATAATGGGCAAGTATAGCTTGTACCAGTCTAAAACCGTCTGTCACGTGTCACTTCACACCAGGGTCTGTCCCTTTAAGCCCAGAGGTCATACATAATGGGCAAGTATAGCTTGTACCAGTCTAAAACCGTCTGTCACGTGTCACTTCACACCAGGGTCTGTCCCTTTAAGCCCAGAGGTCATACATAATGGGCAAGTATAGCTTGTACCAGTCTAAAACCGTCTGTCACGTGTCACTTCACACCAGGGTCTGTCCCTTTAAGCCCAGAGGTCATACATAATGGGCAAGTATAGCTTGTACCAGTCTAAAACCGTCTGTCACGTGTCACTTCACACCAGGGTCTGTCCCTTTAAGCCCAGAGGTCATACATAATGGGCAAGTATAGCTTGTACCAGTCTAAAACCGTCTGTCACGTGTCACTTCACACCAGGGTCTGTCCCTTTAAGACCAGAGGTCATACATAATGGGCAAGTATAGCTTGTACCAGTCTAAAACCGTCTGTCACGTGTCACTTCACACCAGGGTCTGTCCCTTTAAGCCCAGAAGTCATACATAATGGGCAAGTATAGCTTGTACCAGTCTAAAACCGTCTGTCACGTGTCACTTCACACCAGGGTCTGTCCCTTTAAGACCAGAGGTCATACATAATGGGCAAGTATAGCTTGTACCAGTCTAAAACCGTCTGTCACGTGTCACTTCACACCAGGGTCTGTCCCTTTAAGACCAGAGGTCATACATAATGGGCAAGTATAGCTTGTACCAGTCTAAAACCGTCTGTCACGTGTCACTTCACACCAGGGTCTGTCCCTTTAAGCCCAGAGGTCATACATAATGGGCAAGTATAGCTTGTACCAGTCTAAAACCGTCTGTCACGTGTCACTTCACACCAGAGTCTGTCCCTTTAAGCCCAGAGGTCATACATAATGGGCAAGTATAGCGTGTAACAGTCTAAAACTGTCTGTCACGTGTCACTTCACACCAGGGTCTGTCCCTTTAAGCCCAGAAGTCATACATAATAGGCAAGTATAGCTTGTACCAGTCTAAAACCGTCTGTCACGTGTCACTTCACACCAGGGTCTGTTCCTTTAAGCCCAGAGGTCATACATAATGGGCAAGTATAGCGTGTACCAGTCTAAAACCGTCTGTCACGTGTCACTTCACACCAGGGTCTGTCCCTTTAAGCCCAGAGGTCATACATAATGGGCAAGTATAGCTTGTACCAGTCTAAAACCGTCTGTCACGTGTCACTTCACACCAGGGTCTGTCCCTTTAAGCCCAGAGGTCATACATAATGGGCAAGTATAGCTTGTACCAGTCTAAAACCGTCTGTCACGTGTCACTTCACACCAGGGTCTGTCCCTTTAAGCCCAGAGGTCATACATAATGGGCAAGTATAGCTTGTACCAGTCTAAAACCGTCTGTCACGTGTCACTTCACACCAGAGTCTGTCCCTTTAAGCCCAGAGGTCATACATAATGGGCAAGTATAGCTTGTACCAGTCTAAAACCGTCTGTCACGTGTCACTTCACACCAGGGTCTGTCCCTTTAAGCCCAGAGGTCATACATAATGGGCAAGTATAGCTTGTACCAGTCTAAAACCGTCTGTCACGTGTCACTTCACACCAGGGTCTGTCCCTTTAAGCCCAGAGGTCATACATAATGGGCAAGTATAGCTTGTACCAGTCTAAAACCGTCTGTCACGTGTCACTTCACACCAGGGTCTGTCCCTTTAAGCCCAGAAGTCATACATAATGGGCAAGTATAGCATGTACCAGTCTAAAACCGTCTGTCACGTGTCACTTCACACCAGGGTCTGTCCCTTTAAGCCCAGAGGTCATACATAATGGGCAAGTATAGCGTGTACCAGTCTAAAACCGTCTGTCACGTGTCACTTCACACCAGGGTCTGTCCCTTTAAGCCCAGAGGTCATACATAATGGGCAAGTATAGCATGTACCAGTCTAAAACCGTCTGTCACGTGTCACTTCACACCAGAACTTCTTGCTGAAGAAACCACTTACCTTTGAAGTTATATCAAAAGCAAACAAAAAAACATACCCATCAAACAAAATATAAAAGTACAAAAAGTTTTAAAACTATCCACATGTATTTCCAATTTCTCTTATGGCCCTTGAAAGTGATGGTGACAAACAGCAGTGTTGCAACAAAAACTCATTGTGTGTACATGTATTTACATGTTATTATTTGTATTAAGTTGCAGGGCACAATATTTCAGTCACAAATGCACTGGTCGCCGTGCGGTTGGGGGTAACCGTACGGCGTCATACGTGACATTGGGAAAGAATCGTAGGGTTCTCCCAAAAATCTTTGCCATGGTCACATTAGATATGGTGTGTTTACGGGGACCCTACGCGCTGACATATTTTTTCGGGCCATCAATCTTACGGGCATCGTAGGGGCATCGTGTGGCCTCCCTGCCAGGAGCAGGAAGGAAGAAACAAACTGAAGCCTTTCTAGGGTTAAAAATTCAGGATAGTCCCTATTAAAATGATTAACAGGTATAAACAATTTAAGTGCCACACTCTCAAATACCCACCCCCTAAAAAACAAAAAACAAAACAAATCGTGGAACTGCTCCGATTTACAACTGTTCTGATTTAAAACTGTGTTACTAACCTTTGTCCATCATCCTTGTTGTTTGCGTTTTCATCCACTGCAACAATGACCAAGTATTTCCCAGAGTCAGCCATCTCGTTTATTCCCCCTCCAGAAACTTTAGGAAACACCGTGAACTTCTGCTGTTTAACCCATGATTCCAGAGAACTCTTCCTCGGGACACCGTCTGAATCTGGAAGACAGAAAATTATGGCACTATTTATTTAAAGTGAGAGACCCTAGCAAGGTTTCTGCCAGAAGGTACGAAGGGTAAAATTAGGTAACCTAAAGTCCAGGGCCCTGTTCCACGAAGTGATCTTAGCACTAAGATTATCTTAAGTACATGATTACTGTATGTGTTTAAGGTGATTTTGGTGCTAAGATCGCTTCGTGGAACGGGGCCCAGGGGCCTAATTCACAAAGCTCTCTTAGGATCTGCTAGACAACAAAGCATCCTCTTTGCAAGTTTTTTAGCATTGCACTGTGAGATTGCAAACTTGTGAATTAGGTCCCTGGAAATTAATAAAAATACAATTTACAATTTTTAGAAATATTATTAGAAAGGGAACTGTTGTTTAAAATTTGTCAACGTACATGAAATGCAGTGTCCCATTTCAAAAGATTTTAAACCCATAACCACTTAATAGAAGCACATATGGTCTGTTTTGTTTTTTATTAAGTAACCTAAAATTATTTTCTGGCAGAATGCCTGCATAGTTTTTCTTACACACCCATTGGTGAGAACACCATGTGTTATTTTTGGTGACACATGGTTATTAACACATGTACGTGTGTTATCAATTTCAAGACATATGACTGGCTGCTCCTAGGTGATGACAGGTCACCAATGCCATACAACCAATGAAAAACTACATGATGGAAATCGATTAGACTGTGACGTATAGTTAACCTGACAATCATGTGTCTGTGATGCGTAAGTCAACTACAAGTGCAACAAAAACACCCAGTTAACATATGGTTAATAGGTGTATTGCAGTGCAGTGACATCGTGGCAGCAAGGGCACATAACTCATGCGGATTAGAAGCCGATGGTGGTGGAAGACCCTCATCCTGATAGGAACACAGGATTGTGGAATGAATCCAAGTAGATACCGTGATCTTTGTAATGTCTTTAAGGTGACTGGTTGCACAAGATAAAAAAGTCGCTTGCAATGCTAACGAAAGGACCGAGTTCTCTCTATGTAGTCTTTCAGGGCTTGCACAGGACACCATGATAAGTCCTCAGTATCTGCAGGACCCACAATGGATGAGACCGTGGCACATGATCTGGTAACTCATTCTTGGTGACAAAGTTCATCAGCAATCCCAAGGAAACTGAACTCTTATTCCTCTTGAAGTGCACCATGTCAACATCAAGTACATGGATCTCGAACACACATGCTGCCGTGGCAAAGCCCAGAAGGAACACCATCTTCCTCGTTAATACCTCTAAAGTAGCTGATGTCATAGGCTCATATGGTATTCTGGACAAGGCCCTCAAAACAAAATTCAGGTCCCCTTTCGGTGGCCGGAAATATTTAACCTCGTCTTTATGCTTGCCCTTAATCATAGCATGGATCTACGGGATAGATGACAGCTTGGTTCCTGTGGCTGTATCACAGACTGGTAGACCCCTTGAGTTTCAAAGATGTACAGAGATACAGCAAAAAGTCAGCTAACTTCTCCACTCAACTAGTTTGAGGTTTCACTTTCTGATGTACAAACCATCAATGGAAGCAAAGACATCTAATATTGTAAGTTGCAGCCGTTGATGACCGATGGGCTTTCAGGATCGCTTCTGGTCTTCAAAAAACCCACCTTTCTTCTTTAAAACACTCGGAGATAAGGTCCACATGTACAGTTGAAACAAGTATGGTTGAGGATGGTATAAACTCGATGTGGGATGAAATAGCATATGATCCCAATCTGGTAGAGCCAGAGGATTTGGATCTGCGAGCCAGATAATGTTGGGAAACCACACTCTGATTGGCCACATCGGAGCAATGAGCAGGAGCCAACAGTGAGACTGCTGGAATCTCTGCAGAACCTTGGGAACCAGGATTGGACGAGGAAACGCATAAGCGTCCATGTTTTCCAACTGAGGGCCAATGCGTCTATATCGAAAGCTTACGGATCTGGCACCAGTGACATGTAAACCCAAAGCGAGTCGCAAACAGGTCGATGTTGGATGTCCAAAGTCTGTTGCACACCCACCAGAATGCCTCGGGATGAATCATCCATTCTGTTGCTTGAGGTGCAGACAGATGAGATGTGTCGGCCTGCATAGTAAGTAGGTAAGTTGAAGCAGGCTGCTGGAATGCGTTCTGCCTTGCCAATTGATGTATGCTGCTACCGTAATACTGTCTGTGGCGACCATGAGGCTGGCTCCAATCAACATCTGACGCCAATGACGAACTGCATTGAAGATAACCTGTAACTCCAACACATTGATGTGGAGAATGGTTTCATCTGGTGACCACAGTCTGATTGTCTATGTGAGCTCCCCAGCCTTCCAGTGACGCGTCAACGAATAAATGGTGTGTCGCTTAAAACAGCCGCAAGGAGACTCTGTCTAAGACATTTGACGGAATCTGCCACCACTGGGAGACTGGACCGCAGGTCAGTGGGAAGACTGATCATCAATTCGGGGTTGTTGAATTGGATATACAGATTCAGGAACCGTCACAATCGTAATCGGCCTTTGAGCATCAGATCTTGAGCGGATGTCAGAAGACACAGGAGACTTTGCCAGTCATTGAAGGACATCAGAACATCTAGGATCTAGGTGATCACAGACTGAATCTTGTCCCACCAGTCGGCTGGTACTTGTACCAGGCCCAAGTCTGATCATAGGCAGGCTCCTATAAACTGTAGGTTCAGTGTTGGTTGCACCATAAGAACTGAAGGACAAAGTCTACATGGACAGATAGCTGTGTCTTGCTCTGGCACTTCATGAGGCAGTCGTCGAGATACTGGTAAAAGGATATATTTCTGCGATGAAGAAATTGCGACATTGGAGCTGTTATATGGGTGAAGAGCCATGGTGTCACTGATACACCAAAGGGCAGGACTGTCCACTCACAATGCATGCCCTTTAGCACCAACCGTAGGTACTTGTGGTGGTCGGTGTCTATCAGAACATGGAGGTACACATCTTTGAAATCCAGCGATGCCAGCCAATCATCTGGTTGCATTACTGTAAGGACATCGCACTTTGAACGATAGTGGCAGGTGCAGGTAATGCTCATTGAAATATGCCATGTTGTGAATCATCATCAGGTCGGGTAAATCTTTCTTTGGGACCAGGAAGATGACCGAGTAAAATCCAGGTGTGAAATCAACCCTCAGGCTCTGGCGTACTGTACCCTTCTCCAACAACTTGTCCACGGACTCCTGGAGTGGAAATGTTCCTGAGGTGATAGCGTCGAGGGTGGAGTGGAAGCAGTCGATATCAGATGCTCAATATCGTCGTGACGTAAACATCATCGCACAGGACCTCCCAATTCCGCCAGTAGTGGTGTAGTCGACTTCCGAAAGTGGATATTTTGACAGTGGAAGTGTCAAGTGGTAATCGTTGGTCCGAATCATACCGCGGGGCGGTCAAAGGTCGGTGGATTCGCAAGAGCCCAACGTTGGCCGGCTGGCGTCAACGTCTGGCAGGCTTTCCCTGGGAGCGGTTGGGTGGACCTCATGGCTTTCTATCTGGAAACTGCCAAAAAGGCTGCCGATGAAAGGGGGTCCCCTGCCAACGCTTCTGTTGACTCTGGGGTTGGAAAGACAACTTGCACTTTGTAGCCTCCAAGGTAGAAATTAACCGTAAGGTTTTCACTGTGTCGGTAGACTGCTGAGCCTTGTCTTTAGCAGCAACGATGTCCGTAATCTTACCTGCAAACAGCTTCAGTGCAGACCACAGCTCCTTCTTATGCAGTATGTTCAGCAATGACTGCTTAAGGCAAGCCTGTTGTCTCTGGTGCGTAAGCATCGTGGACATGAAAGTCACTGTAGACGTCAAGAAGGCCAATATCTTCGCAGGCTGCTTAAAGAGGGAGTAACCTTTGGCATCTTTGACTTGGGAAGCCATCGCCGCACGAAACACATCGAGGTAGGACAGCACATACAGCGCCCGATGTTGAGCTGTGTCCATAGATTGCATAGTTTCTGCCAGACGGTAAAACGGGTAGGGCACCATACCCAAATTGTTTTGCAGATTTTTTTTTAAGTTAACCTTTAGATAAAATTAATTACTCTTATCATTACTGCATGATTTTTTAAACCCTAACCCTAAACATAACCCTTTTTTTTTTTCTGGGGGAGTCCGCCATACCAGCTGTTGACTGTGGTTGCATTCAATTCTATAGCGCCATACCCAAAAAATTATTTCTGGCAGAAATACTGGATGGGATCACCTGATCCCAGAATTCTACAGGAGACGACTCAAATCATCATCTGAGCCTAGTGTGACATCCTTAAAAGGCATGTTGAAAACAGGATAACTGTGTTATCACCTGGAAAGTCCCTCAGTAGGCGGGCACAAGCATGCCGATCGAAGTACTGGGTGCCAGTGGTGAGCTGGGCCATGTATGGTCCTGTCGGGACTCATCGGAAACCCTGGAAGCAGTATCAGCTTGAGATCAGTGTCGGCGGTCCGTGTGGCCCGTGGAAATCCATGGTGAACAGCTACGGTCCCGGCTCTGATGCGAGGAACTCTTCGATTTCTCATGAGACGAGTGGGAAGAACGCCGTACCGGTGTAGCCAGTGGAGCCCATGTCACTGTAGCTTTATGCGCCGTAGATGCCAAAATCGAACTCTTAGGACGAGCCAATTCACAAATCGATGAAGCAGGTGAAAGCTGGGGCGGTGACTGGAACAGGTACCACTGGAACTGTCATTGAAGCCGCAGTGACTGTAGAAGACATCATGGCTGCAATAGTCTCTTCAAGATCTCCACAACCGAGTCAGTGATGGATGGTTGGATTGCTGACACTGGTACTGTCAATGTCTCTGAGTTCTTCGTGCGGGTAGCCAGGACTCGTTTGTAGGCAGCAAACTTCAATGACGTGAGACCCGAACAGAAGTCACATCTCGAGTCATTTTCACAAGGAGTTCTGAACCTCAGACAAAGTTCATGATGGTCTCCCTCCACCATAAACTTTTTACATCAAAGACACTACTCTAACAGAACTAGAATCTGACATGATAATTTCAATCTGTGAAATAGAAAGAAAAATCTAAGTCTGTACAATCCCGGTAAACAAAAGTCGTCATTTAAAAAATGGTGGCCACGCTTTGCTAACCGGCACACACAACGATTAAAAGTTTGGAAAAATCACTTGTTAACCAAGTGAATTATGTCAAAATAAATACACAATAATGTAGTAACAATATGTAGGAAGATATTCCACACATAACACAATCAATAAAGATAGGAAAAAACGATAGAGGACTCCGATTAAATCAGAGCCAAACAAAGAGCTAACCGAACAGCAAAGAAAAAAAGAAGGAAGTTACAGTCACGTGACTGGAACTAGAGGGACATACACTAGACGAATTTTAGGCCATCCCACTGGCTTTTGGGATGTTCGGACCAGACTACTAGCAATAGTGGGGGTGGAGGGGGATAAATTTTAGGACAGGTAATGTTGAACAGAAATATTTATTTTAAATTTCCTCAAAAGGGTTTTAAAATGATGCTATATTTATTCACAAACCAATATGTTTTTCTGAATTCATGCTAGTTTTGTGACAGGCATTAAAGGGTTAATCATCGGCTATTGGATGTTAAACATTTGGCAATTGTAGTCTTCAGAAAAAACTAGTTTTCCATTAGCAGCAAGGACATTTTTATGTGCACTTCCCGACTGTGGCACTGGTTGGAATGAGAAAAAAACAATCAGAGAATGTATTTATTACAGCAGTTAGCCCCATCAAAGGGTTTAATTTACAAGTTAAAAAAGTTTGTTTTGTTTAATGACACCAGTAGAGCACAATTTATTAATCATCAGCTATTGGTGTCAAACATACAGAAATTTTTATATACAGTCTTAGGAAACCAAATAAAAATGTGCCATTAGTAGCAAGGGACCTTTTATATGCACCATATCACAGACAGAATAGCACATACCACTGTCTCTGACATACCTGTTGTGGTTAACTGGCTAGAACACGAAATAGCCTAACGTGTCCACTGACGGGGATCGATCCTAGACCGACCGCTTCAGACAAGCACTTACCACTGGCAGTGTTCGAAATAAGCACTTATCCATTTGTCCGGACAAGTGATATTCTGTTGGGACATGCAAAGTGTACCTCAGTGGTTGTCCAGTGGACAAGTAAAAAATTATAATGATGTTTCACATTGAGCAATAAAAAACATTGTCCTTACTCTTGAATAAAACCAACAATTTATTTAGACAAGTAAAAATATTGATGGACAAGTAGATTTGTAGATGTACTTGTCTGGTGGACTAGTGAAAAAATATGCATGTTTCTATCACTGACTGGGCTACGTCCCGCCATGAATACTGGTATAACGACTCCTTCAAAGTATTTCAAATGATGGCTGTGACATATGTCACATGTTAAAATGCAACTCTCGGTCTGGAAAATGCTAGACCAGTTGCTATCCCAGCTGTGGGATGGATGGGATGGATGGGATGGATGGATGGATGGATGAATTGAGGATTGGATGTATAGATGATTCGATGAACGTAGGAATGGATGGATGGAGAGATTGAAGTATGGATGGATGGATGGATGAATTGAGGATTGGATGTATAGATGATTCGATGAACTTAGGAATGGATGGATGGAGAGATTGAGGTATGGATGGATGGATGGATGGATGGATGGATGAATTGAGGATTGGATGTATAGATGATTCGATGAATGTAGGAATGGATGGATGGAGAGATTGAGGTATGGATGGATGGATGGATGAATTGAGGATTGGATGTATAGATTATTTGATGAACGTAGGAATGGATGGATGGAGAGATTGAGGTATGGATGGATGGATTAGTTTTGAGGAGAAGCAGGACAATATGAGGCCCAATTCACCAGATCAATTATCAAACTACCGTAATTCCACAAAAATTCAAGATTTGATTTACCTATCTCAAGTAGATGACAAGATGGACAAAGTTACCAACAGTCAAAACAAAACCTTTATTCATGTCACCTTTACTGATGGAGACATTGGAAGAAATTTCTACTCCTTACCTTGATACTCAAATGATAGGCCATCCTTGAAAACCAGTACTGTCGGATAACTATTCACACGTACTTTCTGTAGAATAAATAGAATATAGAAATAATATCAGGTGACCATTGATTACAGGTTGCCACAGAGTCTTAAAACATTTGTTGTTGTTTCTTGTTTTACCGTCTATACTGCTAAAACGGATGTGTGCTTCACAGTAGATTTTAAATCAACTTTTGACATGTCACCTCCTTCAGAAAAAATGCAACTAGAATGTATTAAATTAACCATTCTCAACAAGTTTGTTTTCTTTTTCATTTAATTATATAAACCCTACTTCATGCGGTTGATTGTCATATTAAGTGAATCGACACATATGTCAAGCGTATCCTGCCCAGAGGCAATTAGATGCATTCCAGAATCATACTTTCTTAATTGATACACAGTTGAGATGTCAGGACTGAATGGGTACTAGTATTCCTGAAGGGGTGAAGATTGGTTATTTTCTGCGCCTTATTGCTATTGTTAAAATATCCCTTAAAGGCTAAAAGGCTTTTATATAACAGTAAACATTTACTGTGGCTGTTTAATACAGGTCTTTTAGGGATTTGGGATCCGTTTTAGGTGGCTGCTGGCCGTGTTAGACAGGCAACCGCTTATTACAGGTGCATTTACATTATAAATTATTTGGGTGGGGAAAAAGTGGCCGCTTAAGGCAGGTGACCGCTGATTACAGGTGGCCACTGTGACAGGTTTGACTGTACTGTGAAACCTGTCTAAACCGGATCAAACCTGGAACAGACTTAGACAGCATCCAGTGTTTATAGGGTCGAGTTTTAGAATTTAAAAAATACGGGACCATGAAACTTGGCCAGTTATGACAGGATTCCGGTTTATACAGGTTTCATTGTAGATATTTTTTCATGATAAAATTAATTTAGTAAATGCAGTTTCAACATGGGCCTAACGTGTTCCCAAAACATTGAAAATTTTAATACACAAAAACTAATGAGCACTCTGCCAACTGACCTAGATCCCACGTTCTCAATCAAAGAAAGTTAAAGTCAATTTTGTTTTGTTTAAAGACGCCACTAGAGCACATTGATTAATTAATCATCAGCTATTTAATGTCACACATTTGGTAATTCTGATACGTAGTCATCAGAGGAAACCCACTATATTTGTTTTCCTAATGCAGCAAGGGATCTTTTATATGCACTTTCCCACATACAGGAAAGCACATACCACAGCCTTTGACCAGTTGTGGTGCACTGGTTGGAACGAGGAATAACCCAATCAGCTGAATGGATCCATCAAGGTGGTTTGATCCTGCGACAAAAGCACCTCAACCGACTTAGCTAAATCCTGCATCCAATCAAAGAAAGAACAGTGCATTCCCCAATTCATCCAGCTGTACTATATTAACCTTCTGACTACTGCAGGCGAGATATCTGATATCGACATACAGTGTATACAGTGCATTCCCCAATTCATCCAGCTGTACTATATTAACCTTCTGACTACTGCAGGTGAGATATCTGATATCGACATACAGTGTATACAGTGCATTCCCCAATTCATCCAGCTGTACTATATTAACCTTCTGACTACTGCAGGCGAGATATCTGATATCGACATACAGTGTATACAGTGCATTCCCCAATTCATCCAGCTGTACTATATTAACCTTCTGACTACTGCAGGCGAGATATCTGATATCGACATACAGTGTATACAGTGCATTCCCCAATTCATCCAGCTGTACTATATTAACCTTCTGACTACTGCAGGCGAGATATCTGATATCGACATACAGTGAATACAGTGCATTCCCCAATTCATCCAGCTGTACTATATTAACCTTCTGACTACTGCAGGCGAGATATCTGATATCGACATACAGTGTATGCAGTGCATTCCCCAATTCATCCAGCTGTACTATATTAACCTTCTGACTACTGCAGGCGAGATATCTGATATCGACATACAGTGTATGCAGTGCATTCCCCAATTCATCCAGCTGTACTATATTAACCTTCTGACTACTGCAGGCGAGATATCTGATATCGACATACAGTGTATGCAGTGCATTCCCCAATTCATCCAGCTGTACTACATTAACCTTCTGACTACTGCAGGCGAGATATCTGATATCGACATACAGTGTATGCAGTGCATTCCCCAATTCATCCAGCTGTACTATATTAACCTTCTGACTACTGCAGGCGAGATATCTGATATCGACATACAGTGTATGCAGTGCATTCCCCAATTCATCCAGCTGTACTATATTAACCTTCTGACTACTGCAGGCGAGATATCTGATATCGACATACAGTGTATGCAGTGCATTCCCCAATTCATCCAGCTGTACTATATTAACCTTCTGACTACTGCAGGCGAGATATCTGATATCGACATACAGTGTATGCAGTGCATTCCCCAATTCATCCAGCTGTACTATATTAACCTTCTGACTACTGCAGGCGAAATATCTGATATCGACATACAGTGTATGCAGTGCATTCCCCAATTCATCCAGCTGTACTATATTAACCTTCTGACTACTGCAGGCGAGATATCTGATATCGACATACAGTGTATACAGTGCATTCCCCAATTCATCCAGCTGTACTATATTAACCTTCTGACTACTGCAGGCGAGATATCTGATATCGACATACAGTGTATACAGTGCATTCCCCAATTCATCCAGCTGTACTATATTAACCTTCTGACTACTGCAGGTGAGATATCTGATATCGACATACAGTGTATACAGTGCATTCCCCAATTCATCCAGCTGTACTATATTAACCTTCTGACTACTGCAGGCGAGATATCTGATATCGACATACAGTGTATACAGTGCATTCCCCAATTCATCCAGCTGTACTATATTAACCTTCTGACTACTGCAGGCGAGATATCTGATATCGACATACAGTGTATACAGTGCATTCCCCAATTCATCCAGCTGTACTATATTAACCTTCTGACTACTGCAGGCGAGATATCTGATATCGACATACAGTGAATACAGTGCATTCCCCAATTCATCCAGCTGTACTATATTAACCTTCTGACTACTGCAGGCGAGATATCTGATATCGACATACAGTGTATGCAGTGCATTCCCCAATTCATCCAGCTGTACTATATTAACCTTCTGACTACTGCAGGCGAGATATCTGATATCGACATACAGTGTATGCAGTGCATTCCCCAATTCATCCAGCTGTACTATATTAACCTTCTGACTACTGCAGGCGAGATATCTGATATCGACATACAGTGTATGCAGTGCATTCCCCAATTCATCCAGCTGTACTATATTAACCTTCTGACTACTGCAGGCGAAATATCTGATATCGACATACAGTGTATGCAGTGCATTCCCCAATTCATCCAGCTGTACTATATTAACCTTCTGACTACTGCAGGCGAGATATCTGATATCGACATACAGTGTATACAGTGCATTCCCCAATTCATCCAGCTGTACTATATTAACCTTCTGACTACTGCAGGCGAGATATCTGATATCGACATACAGTGTATACAGTGCATTCCCCAATTCATCCAGCTGTACTATATTAACCTTCTGACTACTGCAGGCGAGATATCTGATATCAACATACAGTGAATACAGTGCATTTCCCAATTCATCCTGCTGTACTATATTCATCTTCTGACTACTGCAGGCGAGATATCTGATATCGACATACAGTGTATACAGTGCATTCCTCAATTCATACATCCCACCATTTTGCACATGGCACTCACCGGAAATGGAAATATAATACAGAAAACAGACTACTTGACCAGAAGGTGGCTTTTGTTTTGTTTTGTTTTGTTTTTCAATGGAAAATATCTTGGAGATATCTGATATCAACAAAAAGTGAATACAGTGCATTCCCCAATTCATCCAGCTGTACTATATTAACCTTCTGACTACTGCAGGCGGGATATCTGATATCGACATACAGTGTATACAGTGCATTCCTCAATTCATATATCCCACCATTTTGCACATGGCACTCACCAGAAATGGAAATATAATACAGAAAACAGACTACTCGACCAGATGGTGGCTTTTGTTTTGTATTGTTTTTCAATGGAAAATATCTTGGAATTTTCAGTTCAAAAAGCGGTTTTCAGCAAGTATTTTCGATTTACAACAACGGCGGCACGTCACGTTCATTTTCATGGATTGATAGCCGATTGTGACAGTTAATTCGATAATAAATTTGATCTTTTTACCAACAACGAAAATCACCAAATATTGGGATATGAATTATAGGTCATTTTTGTTTTTTAAACATTCTGATAAAAAAAACCCACTATTATCGGGAATAATGGACATAAATAATGGACAGCTGGCCACAAATGTCCGTAAACAAATGCGACTTTTTCGGGTTTTTGGTCTAATTTTAATCAATAATAACTGATCTAAAATATCATAAAAATGTTAAAAACCCACAAAAATAATACTTACCAATTCAAATATAAACTTTATTTTATGTATTAATAAAATATTTAAGTGAATATATGTCAGTAAAAATTATAAACTTGTACCCACTCAACGTGGTTTTTATCAAAAATTAATACAGTAGCTTAAATTTCAATCAATAATAACTGATCTAAAAACATCATACAAATGAGAAAAACAAATGAGAAAAACACAAGGAAATAATACTTACCAATTCAAATATGAACTTTATTTTATGTATTTGTAAAATATTTAAGTGAATATATGTGAGTAAAAATTATAAAGTTGTACTAACTCAACGTGGTTTTTGTCAAAAATTAATCCAGTAGTCTAAAGGTTAGGCTACTACACGTAATAGTGGTGTAGTGCCTAAAGCTACTGGTTGCACGTTGGTAAAAACTAAACAGACTAAACATTTACCTGTTTCTTGGATAAAATCTGTTTTTGTCCTGCATAGAAGTAGCTGTGAACTATGTACTTTTCAGCAACTGAAGAATACATTGTCTGAAATAGAGACAACATATAAATAGTAAGTCAAGTAAATTGCACTTTATTTATGCATACTTGAAAAGATCACAAAATAAAACCCTGAATTTTGATGATATATATTTTGAGTCATAATTTACATCTGAGTACAGTTAGAATAGAAAAGAATAGTATTAAAATGTAATAAACCCACCCCAACAAAACCCCCTCCCCAAAAAACCCCACACCTTTCCAAAAACCGGAGAAAATACTTTGAAAAGGCAAATAGAAAGCCTTTAAAACATTCATTCTTCAATACATGATATAAAATTAACTTTAACTTTAAAAAATTTAGACAGCTGGCAACTTAAAGCAACTGGAACAGGTGGCAAAGGTCAGGTTAATATTTGAAAATAAAAGATGGCTGTTATAAAGTGTTCTTTATAGAAACTTGTTTGGTTTAACACCACCACTGAGTATGTAAACTGCTATTGGATATCAATCATTTGGTAATTCTGACAAACCGTTGTAGAGGAAACCTGTTATATTTTTCCATTAGCAGTGACTCAGGGATCTTTTATATGCATGCATTTTACTATAGATGGGACAGCACATATAATGCAGCCTTTGATATTCTCAATGCACACTGGATGGGATGGGATAGAGGTGGGGGGAACAATCAAAGAATGGACCCATTCTGGGGTTTTGCTCTACAAATAGGGATACTTTTCCAGCAGTAGCAACAAGTGATAATCTCCATTTTTATGTTTAGCTCTATTTTTAACAGACAGACAGTCTGAAACTAGTCTGGCAGTCAAACACAAGTTTTGGTTGTCACAGGAAAAAAACCAATCAGAAAATGGATACCTTGCAGGGGTTTGATTCTACAACCCACAAACCTCAGATGTGCACTTTACAGATTGAGCTAGATCTCATCTATATTCTTTACAGACATAGCTAGATCTCATCTCTATTCTTTACAGATTGAGCTAGATCTCATCTCTATTCATTACAGATTGAGCTAGAGCTCATCTCTATTCTCTACAGATTGAGCTAGATCTCATCTCTATTCTTTACAGACTGAGCTAGATCTCATCTCTATTCTTTACAGACTGAGCTAGATATCATCTCTATTCTCTACAGATTGAGCTAGATCTCATCTCTATTCTTTACAGGTTGAGCTAGATCTCATCTCTATTATTTATAGACTGAGCTAGATCTCATCTCTATTCTCTACAGATTGAGCTAGATCTCATCTCTATTCTCTACAGATTGAGCTAGATCTCATCTCTATTATTTATAGACTGAGCTAGATCTCATCTCTATTCTTTACAGATTGAGCTAGATCACATCTCTATTCTTTACAGACAGAGCTAGATCTCATCTCTATTCTCTACAGATTGAGCTAGATCTCATCTCTATTCTTTACAGACTGAGCTAGATCTCATCTCTATTCTCTACAGATTGAGCTAGATCTCATCTCTATTCTCTACAGATTGAGCTAGATCTCATCTCTAATCTTTACAGACTGAGCTAGATCTCATCTCTATTATTTACAGACATAGCTAGATCTCATCTCTATTCTTTACAGACTGAGCTAGATATCATCTCTATTCTCTACAGATTGAGCTAGATCTCATCTCTATTCTCTACAGATTGAGCTAGATCTCATCTCTATTATTTACAGACATAGCTAGATCTCATCTCTATTCTTTACAGACTGAGCTAGATCTCATCTCTATTCTCTACGGATTGAGCTAGATCTCATCTCTATTCATTACAGATTGAGCTAGAGCTCATCTCTATTCTCTACAGATTGAGCTAGATCTCATCTCTATTCTTTACAGACATAGCTAGATCTCATCTCTATTCTTTACAGGTTGAGCTAGATCTCATCTCTATTCTCTACAGATTGAGCTAGATCTCATCTCTATTCTCTACAGATTGAGCTAGATCTCATCTCTATTATTTATAGACTGAGCTAGATCTCATCTCTATTCTTTACAGATTGAGCTAGATCACATCTCTATTCTTTACAGACAGAGCTAGATCTCATCTCTATTCTCTACAGATTGAGCTAGATCTCATCTCTATTCTTTACAGACTGAGCTAGATCTCATCTCTATTCTCTACAGATTGAGCTAGATCTCATCTCTATTCTCTACAGATTGAGCTAGATCTCATCTCTAATCTTTACAGACTGAGCTAGATCTCATCTCTATTATTTACAGACATAGCTAGATCTCATCTCTATTCTTTACAGACTGAGCTAGATATCATCTCTATTCTCTACAGATTGAGCTAGATCTCATCTCTATTCTCTACAGATTGAGCTAGATCTCATCTCTATTATTTACAGACATAGCTAGATCTCATCTCTATTCTTTACAGACTGAGCTAGATCTCATCTCTATTCTCTACGGATTGAGCTAGATCTCATCTCTATTCTCTACAGACTGAGCTAGATCTCATCTCTATTATTTACAGACTGAGCTAGATCTCATCTCTAATCTCTACAGACTGAGCTAGATCTCATCTCTATTCTCTACAGATTGAGCTAGATCTCATCTCTATTATTTACAGACTGAGCTAGATCTCATCTCTATTCTCTACAGACTGAGCTAGATCTCATCTCTATTCTCTACAGATTGAGCTAGATCTCATCTCTATTCTTTACAGATTGAGCTTTATTCTTTACAGATTGAGCTAGATCTCATCTCTATTATTTACAGACTGAGCTAGATCTCATCTCTATTCTCTACAGACTGAGCTAGATCTCATCTCTATTCTCTACAGATTGAGCTAGATCTCATCTCTATTCTTTACAGATTGAGCTTTATTCTTTACAGATTGAGCTAGATCTCATCTCTATTCTCTACAGATTGAGCTAGATCTCATCTCTATTCTTTACAGACTGAGCTAGATCTCATCTCTATTCTCTACAGACTGAGCTAGATCTCATCTCTATTCTCTACAGACTGAGCTAGATCTCATCTCTATTCTCTACAGACTGAGCTAGATCTCATCTCTATTTTTCTACAGATTTGAGCTAGATCTCATCTTTATTCTTTACAGACTGAGCTAGATCTCATCTCTATTCTTTACAGACTGAGCTTTATTCTTTACAGATTGAGTTAGATCTCATCTCTATTCTTTACAGATTGAGCTAGATCTCATCTCTATTCTCTACAGATTGAGCTAGATCTCATCTATATTCTTTACAGACATAGCTAGATCTCATCTCTATTCTTTACAGATTGAGCTAGATCTCATCTCTATTCATTACAGATTGAGCTAGAGCTCATCTCTATTCTCTACAGATTGAGCTAGATCTCATCTCTATTCTTTACAGACATAGCTAGATCTCATCTCTATTCTTTACAGGTTGAGCTAGATCTCATCTCTATTCTCTACAGATTGAGCTAGATCTCATCTCTATTCTTTACAGATTGAGCTAGATCTCATCTCTATTCTCTACAGATTGAGCTAGATCTCATCTCTATTATTTATAGACTGAGCTAGATCTCATCTCTATTCTTTACAGATTGAGCTAGATCACATCTCTATTCTTTACAGACAGAGCTAGATCTCATCTCTATTCTCTACAGATTGAGCTAGATCTCATCTCTATTCTTTACAGACTGAGCTAGATCTCATCTCTATTCTCTACAGATTGAGCTAGATCTCATCTCTATTCTCTACAGATTGAGCTAGATCTCATCTCTAATCTTTACAGACTGAGCTAGATCTCATCTCTATTATTTACAGACATAGCTAGATCTCATCTCTATTCTTTACAGACTGAGCTAGATATCATCTCTATTCTCTACAGATTGAGCTAGATCTCATCTCTATTCTCTACAGATTGAGCTAGATCTCATCTCTATTATTTACAGACATAGCTAGATCTCATCTCTATTCTTTACAGACTGAGCTAGATCTCATCTCTATTCTCTACGGATTGAGCTAGATCTCATCTCTATTCATTACAGATTGAGCTAGAGCTCATCTCTATTCTCTACAGATTGAGCTAGATCTCATCTCTATTCTTTACAGACATAGCTAGATCTCATCTCTATTCTTTACAGGTTGAGCTAGATCTCATCTCTATTCTCTACAGATTGAGCTAGATCTCATCTCTATTCTCTACAGATTGAGCTAGATCTCATCTCTATTATTTATAGACTGAGCTAGATCTCATCTCTATTCTTTACAGATTGAGCTAGATCACATCTCTATTCTTTACAGACAGAGCTAGATCTCATCTCTATTCTCTACAGATTGAGCTAGATCTCATCTCTATTCTTTACAGACTGAGCTAGATCTCATCTCTATTCTCTACAGATTGAGCTAGATCTCATCTCTATTCTCTACAGATTGAGCTAGATCTCATCTCTAATCTTTACAGACTGAGCTAGATCTCATCTCTATTATTTACAGACATAGCTAGATCTCATCTCTATTCTTTACAGACTGAGCTAGATATCATCTCTATTCTCTACAGATTGAGCTAGATCTCATCTCTATTCTCTACAGATTGAGCTAGATCTCATCTCTATTATTTACAGACATAGCTAGATCTCATCTCTATTCTTTACAGACTGAGCTAGATCTCATCTCTATTCTCTACGGATTGAGCTAGATCTCATCTCTATTCTCTACAGACTGAGCTAGATCTCATCTCTATTATTTACAGACTGAGCTAGATCTCATCTCTAATCTCTACAGACTGAGCTAGATCTCATCTCTATTCTCTACAGATTGAGCTAGATCTCATCTCTATTATTTACAGACTGAGCTAGATCTCATCTCTATTCTCTACAGACTGAGCTAGATCTCATCTCTATTCTCTACAGATTGAGCTAGATCTCATCTCTATTCTTTACAGATTGAGCTTTATTCTTTACAGATTGAGCTAGATCTCATCTCTATTATTTACAGACTGAGCTAGATCTCATCTCTATTCTCTACAGACTGAGCTAGATCTCATCTCTATTCTCTACAGATTGAGCTAGATCTCATCTCTATTCTTTACAGATTGAGCTTTATTCTTTACAGATTGAGCTAGATCTCATCTCTATTCTCTACAGATTGAGCTAGATCTCATCTCTATTCTTTACAGACTGAGCTAGATCTCATCTCTATTCTCTACAGACTGAGCTAGATCTCATCTCTATTCTCTACAGACTGAGCTAGATCTCATCTCTATTCTCTACAGACTGAGCTAGATCTCATCTCTATTTTTCTACAGATTTGAGCTAGATCTCATCTTTATTCTTTACAGACTGAGCTAGATCTCATCTCTATTCTTTACAGACTGAGCTTTATTCTTTACAGATTGAGTTAGATCTCATCTCTATTCTTTACAGATTGAGCTAGATCTCATCTCTATTCTTTACAGATTGAGCTTTATTCTTTATAGATTGAGCTAGATCTCATCTCTATTCCTTACAGACAGCTAGATCTCATCTCTATTCTTTACAGACTGAGCTTTATTCTTTACAGATTGAGTTAGATCTCATCTCTATTCTTTACAGATTGAGCTAGATCTCATCTCTATTCTTTACAGATTGAGTTTTATTCTTTACAGATTGAGTTAGATCTCATCTCTATTCTTTACAGATTGAGCCAGATCTCATCTCTATTCTTTACAGACTGAGCTAGGTCTCATCTCTATTCTTTACAGACTGAGCTAGGTCTCATGTCTATTCTTTACAGACTGAGCTAGGTCTCATGTCTATTCTTTACAGACTGAGCTCGATCTCATCTCTATTCTTTAAAGGTTGAGCTGGATCTCACCTCTATTCTTTACAGGTTGAGCTGGATTTCATCTCTATTCTTTACAGATTGAGCTGGATCTCATCCCTATTCTTTACAGATTGAGCTGGATCTCATCTCTATTCTTTACAGATTGAGCTAGATCTCATCTCTATTCTTTACAGGTTGAGCTGGATCTCATCTCTATTCTTTACTGAAGAAATTGGGACCAGTTCTATTTTAAAGGGGAGACAATCTATAGTGTTCTTGATAGACAAATTATAATATACCATGTTTATACAAGGTACTAAACAGTTTCAGACTTGTAGTGGTCAAACCATTTGTCTTAAGGCTAGTAGGTACTGGGTTCACAGCCCGTTACCAGCTCCAACAGAGTTACTTTTAACAGCTCAGTGTGAACGACAACCGACGACCAACCTTTAACCCGTTCTAGACAGAAAGCCTAACCTCTGCTTCTTGTTCTGGTCACATGATTGAAGCCATCCAATTGGATGTTTAGAGGTTTGGACCTGCCCATGGTTTGAGGGGGAAATGCCATTAGTTTGAGGTCAGTTTGAAAAGAAGTAAAGTATTTTCTATAGCAGATCTGATTGTACAACATGCCTTGAACAACTTACAAACAATTCTTCATCAGGAGAATCTTGTCCGATGTAAAGAAAGAAAACACTGTCACTGTGTTGACTCTTTGCTTCGTTGAATCTGCCCACACTAGCTAACTTCCTCACTGCAGGCCTGTGGGATAAGATACAAAGGCATTATATGATATACAAAGAAATAAAGGTCTCACATACCATATCTGGTTTGTTGTTAAAGAAAAAATTTGAATAAATATTTACTCTTTTTTTTTAAAATTTGAAATGTATGATTCATAAATAATTATTTCATATTATAAAAAATAATTGTAAAACTATTTTGAGACGGCATTGGTATAAACTAATACTTGCTCCCCCCTCCCTCACTATCACTGGGTACAAGTACAATTTAAATGGTGCTAGCTCAGATATTTTTCAATCTTGATTTATTTTTCATTTCACGATTCCTAGGGTCGGTAGATTAGTAAACCAGTTAATAATAAAAGGCCTATGGTCTGTCTTTTCAGGATGTGCCATAAATGTTACACACCTGTCATTCACACAGGTCCCAACAAGTGGGGGTGTGGCTAGTGACTTTCCATAACAGGGCTAACTCTACTACTCACTAAACTTGCCAAATGCAAATTTTAAAAAACAATTGGCGACTTTCTTTTTAACTTGGCAAAATAATTTCATGTAATGACTGACAATGTAATATCTAATTTAGCGAAATATTCTGCTCACCCATATCTAGCCATGAATGAGGACGTGTAACTTTTCAAGGTTACTATAGCCCCTAGGCCATAATAAATATATCTTAATTTCTACTCCTCAAAAGTTGTAGAAAATAATGAAAATATATTGTGATGATAACTTAATTATACTGCAGTCATAAAAAAAAAAGATAACCAAGAATTTTTAATTGTTGTTTTAAGTGGTAATTCTTTTAAAATAACAAAAGATGCCCGAAGATGAATATTACTCTTACCCTTGAGCTTTTAAAGCAAACTGTACAATGTCATCTTTGGTCCTATCGCCTCTGTGTGTGTATGTTTTATCACCATCTATACTGAAAGTAAACACACACAATTCAAATTATGTCCTTGTAACATCAAGTAAACATCAAACAAACCAGTACCAACTGCAATACCAACTGGTCAGGCAACAAATATAATTTCTGTGTCGAGATAATAATTTTATTATTTATTATCATTAATTACAGTATTAATTAATATTAAATTCTGCATTAATTAATCACATAATCATATTGTAAAAAACAATATTATAAAAAATTGAACACTCTGAAAGAATTTGCAAACTAATTGCATGTAATAATCAATATTTTTAAAGAAAAATAACTGGGTTTCTGCAATGTTTGAAACTGAATAGATAATGTGGCAAAATTTTCTGCCCACCCAGAACTAGACATGAAAAGGACTGCTATAAAAAAAACCCAGCCTTTAAATCTTTTAAATACCATGTGATATCTCATCAAAGCTTTAAAGTATACGGCTTCATTTTCAATTAATTTTTATGCTTATATCCACTTAAGGTTCAAGCATACACACCGATGTATGTTATATTTATAGGCTGAACAGCTTTAATATGTTAATATAATTCTATTCTAAAAACGTTTAACCTGATCTACATTCAACTGATAGCAGGTGTGGGATCTAGCTGAGTCGGTAGAGCACTCGCCTGAGGTGCATTAGCTGTAGGATCGAATCCCTTTGGCAGACCCATTCGCCGATTGTTTCCCCCCCCCACCCCCCATCCCAACCATAGTCCCATGTCTGGTATATCAAAGATTCCTTGCTGCTAATGAAAAAATTTAACATGCTCCCGCTGAAGACCATGAGTCAGGATTACCAAATGTTTATCATCTAACAGCTGATGATTAATAAGTCAATGTGGTGTCATTAAAGGTCCAGGCTCATTGAAAACTTAATTTACTATTGTTTGGTATCTACGTATACCTATTACAATATATATGAAGTATCAATAAAACAAACTTCAAACAATTGACCCATTTTTTAAAATATATTCGCAATAAAAAATTGTGTTTTTCCCATCGCTTGCCAAAATGACTCTCAACTCCAAGAGCTAAGTTACGTGACCCCATGATGCGTTAACAGGCATGACATGAAAGTGTGATTTGCAGCCTTTCAGACATTTTACTTGGAAGGTGGAACACGTGTATTTTTAAAACGCGAAAATTTTATTCTATTGAATTGAATTGTATGGATGGAATATTCTTTTGGAGATAAGTTTTCAAATGTAAAATAGCTTTTCCACTGATGCAAGTGCTCTGCGATTTTGCTTAACACTCACTAGCCTGGTTTTCATGCTTTTAATATTAAAATGAATAGTCAATTTGTTTGCAAGTTGTATTGAATGCAGCTCAGAACTACTCACAAAATAATAGTTGGGAATCCTCGAATGTCAAACTCTGATGCTACACTAGAGAAACGTGTTCCATCCACCTTGCCAACTCTGATAGGCGAGTTACGTAACTCTACAAACACTTCATGGTAAATGGGCTCCAGCTTCTTACAATGACCACACCATGGTGCATAAAACTGGAACGATAAAAAGAAATGCATACAACAAAGGAAAAGTATTTCTTAAATCTGTTGCCTATTAAACAATTTTAATGTTTGGAATGATTTCTCATACTTTCCCAACAGCTCTTTACACCGAGTTTTTACTCATTTATAAAACTTTTATTTTTAATATAAATAATCATATCCATGTACGGACCTTCATTCGACACCCAAATATAACTGATGTTTATTTTTGTGCTGGGGTGTCATTAAACATTCATTCATTCATTCATATGTCTACCAGTGGCCTGATGCAATTTCGTTTCTTAACATATTAGTTACATTAACGCTCTAATTAGTTATGTCCAACGCCATATAACCATAAATAAAAATGTGTTGATTGCATTGTTAAATAAAACATTTCCTTCCTTCCTAATTCACAACTGGTATATCAAAGGCTGTGGTATGTACTACCCTGTCTGTAGGATGGTGCATATAAAAGATCCCTTGTTGCTAATCGGAAAGAGTAGCCCATGAAGTGGCGACAGCGGGTTTCCTCTCTCAATATCTGTGTGGTCCATAACCATATGTCTGACGCCATATATCCGTAAATAAAATGTGTTGAGTGCGTCTTTAAATAAAACATGTCTTTCTTTTTCTTCCTAATTAGTTATGAAAGCTTTATAAAATTTCTGTCCACAAAAATCATGAACAAAATTTTAAGTTACTGATATTTCTCAGTCACATATGATTTGATCTTGCATTTATTTTTTATATTTGTGCCAGTTGACAATATCTTACAAGCCTAAATTTATGGAAAGCATTCTGAGAGTACTGCTAAAGCAATACAAATTTTAGTATTTCCTAAATTCACGAATGAAAAAGGTGTAAATCACCATGAAAATTAACCCTGATCTATAACAGTACATGATAAAGCTATGTACAAAATTTCATCTCATCGACTTCAGGCATTGCGAAACAAAATCCGGAAAACAAATGTTCATATTGTCTAAGTTCAAAGGCCCTTAACTCTGTGAAAAATGGGTAAATTGCCACGAAAGTCAAACTTAATCTATAACAATACATGATAAACCTATACTCAAAATTTCAGCTCAATAGTTTTATTGACAAAAAAAAGTCCAAAAAAGAAATGCTTTATCTCCCAAGTTCAAAAATGGGTAAATTGCCACGAAAGTCAAATTTTATCTGTAACAGTACATGATAAAGCTGTTTATAAAATTTCAGCTCAATATTTTGAGGCAAAACAAATAAAAAAGTCTGGAAATATGTGTGGAAAACGGACAGATGGATGGTAACAAAACATACATAGTTCCCTCCGGTAGGGGACTTAAACAACAAGTAGAACACATTTTTTTACCTCAACGAGCCACAAACCATCTTTTCTGTGTTCCAGCAATCTGCAAAATAAAATGATAATAAAAAATATACATGTAACTATATAAAAAGTTATTTTGTTATATAGTAGTAATTTATTTAATGCAACTACAGGTACATCTTCAGCTTTAAAAACATGAAACAATCAATGGCAGCAAGAACAGGTATTATATCACTCAATAACAAGTCTAACAAAACAAGGCAGGGCTTCTAGATTATGGTAACCCCACTCCCATGGCTAGTGGTAATCAATGTTGGGCTAGTAAGTAAGTATTATTGCCATGCCCGACAGCTAGTGAATTTTTTTGTCAAATGTTGCAGTTAAATCTATTTTGTATATATGAATATTCTGCCTTCAACCCAAACTCCCCCAATGTTTTTATTTTAAGCTCTACTTCCCTCTTTAGGTGACATATTTGATTATTACTATTATTTAGTAAAATGTATCAACTGAAAGTAAAGTAGGGCTAGTGAATTTTTAATCATGGCTAGTAAAAATTTTAAATCACTGATCCCATGGCTAGTGGATTTTATTAAAAAAAATTCTAGAAGTCCTGGTATAATGTTTTATAAGGCACTTACCAAATAACAATATTGGATATATATATATATATATATATATATATATATATATATATATACAAGTTGGAATTTGATACAAAAACAAAGCTAGTTTTTCATCAAAACTTGAAAATGATGATTTTAGATCTGAATTTCTTACATAACTTACGTTTCATCAAATTCTATCTGAGCCAACGAAAGTTGAATAATACCTGAAAAAAAGAAAACTGAAATTATATATATATATATATATATATATATATATATATAGATAGATAGATATATACATATACATATACATATACATATATATATATATACACTGTAGAAAGTTTGTTTTGTTTAACAACACTGGTCACTAGAGCACACTGATTTATTAATCATCAGCTAGTAATTGGATGTCAAACAAATGGTAATTTTTACATATAGTCTTAGAGAGGAAACCTGCTACATTTTTTTATTAATAACAAAGGATCTTTTATATGCACAATTCCACAGACAATACAGCACATACCACAGCCTTTGATATACCAGTTGTAAAAGTTTTGTTTAACAACACCACATTGATTAATTAATCATCGGCTATTGGATGTCAAACAATTGATAATTCTGACTTGTAGTCATCAGAGGAAACCTACTACATTTTTCCTAATGTAGCAAGGGATCTTTTATATGCACTTTCCCACGGACAGAAAAGTACATACCACAGCCGTTGACTAGTTGTGGTGCACTGGTTGGAACAAGAAAAAACCCAATCAGTTGAATGGATCCACCGGGGTGGTACCAATAGTGATGCACTGGCTGGAACAAGAAATAGCCCAATGATCCCAGACCGACCGTGCATCAAGTGAGAACTTTACCACTTGACTACATCCCACTCAGCCCATACACCGAAGGGCAAGATCAAGCAAAATGCCATATTTGAGAAAATAAAGTATTTGTGAATTCAGTAACTTGTGTGATATGATTAGAAAGCTATACATGTCTAGTTTCCAACACTGTTTACAGATCTTCGATATACCTAGCCATTCAAAAGTTATGCCTATTTTAGCAAATCACATTTAGACACTACACCCTCTTCTCTCTCACCAACCACTAACAATTAACAACTAACCCACTGTCCTGCTCAGATACCTGAGGTGTGTGCCTAGGACAGCGTGCTTGAACCTTAATTGGAAATAAACAATGAAAATAAGTTGAAATGAAAATGAAATTAATGAAAATAAAAGATATTGTTTAGCTTTATGTTTGCTTAATACACATATTCATTTTTATAAGCTCAATCTTTGTCTGTTAATATCATTTACATTAAACTGTTCTACAGTCAAAATACCTATTGTTTGTTCAGAAAAATAAAGATGCTATAGAGAACACCAGAAGAAAAAAAGTAGGTTTATCATATTTTTTTTACAAAATGCACAAGTAAAATGGAAGTTTTCATTTATTCACCAGTTATCTCCAGATACATACATCGGTAGTTCATGATACTGAACAAATCAGTGCGACTGATATATTTATTCAAGTTAACCATCTATCTTTAATATCCTCAACATGCACATACAAATACAGGAAACTTGACCATTTGAATTATGGAAATATAACCAGTCGAATTAGAGACATTTATTAACAGTTATCTGCACGATTCTGTCACAGTAGACAACAAAATTGTGACACACTGTTAATGGTGTATGTGAACATTAAAAATACTATATATTACAGGTGTTAAAAATTGTTAGCATTGTTTCAACTTGAATATATAAAAAATTATTAAACAAACAAATTTTATTTTAACATGGCAAAATAATTTCATGTAATAACTGATATTTTGTTAGAAAATAATGGGGTTTTGCAATTTTTGAAGTTTCATAGAAAACGTGGCGATATTTTCTGCTAACTCGGAGCTATCCCCGAGTTGCATTAAATATTTTATGCAGCAGTATAAAGGAACCTATCACCTATAAAACCAATCCAAAAAATAAGTTGTTATAACAACAATTTAATCCCGTACAAACAATTTTGTGAGTAAAATTAGCTAAAATGTCCCTCCATTACCGATCAAGTGAGCACTCAACTGACTGAGCTAAATACTGCCCTGTCTTTATAAAAAAGAAACTATTTTTATTAGCTAGCATTAAATATATCAGTTTGATCAATCAGGGAACATTTTATTCAATATTGTGTCACAATTCGCTAAGGAAGGTTCAGAGATTGTTACACAATTTTAAAATATTAAACAGTAGTTGCTAATACATTTTTTATTTACTAGAAATATCACAAATCAAGATTTTGAAAACAAAATGTTCACAGTCAATTCATTCAAAGAAGATGGAAATAAAAAGAACATATCATTATCAACGTTATTCCACATTAGTCTTACTACTCACTTTAAAAAATATATATATATTTTTCTGATATCTTGAAATCATTATTAAAATATATTAAAACTGATCGGTTCATGAAAATGTCTGTAAAAGACTGACCAACATTATCTCTGGTACAACTACACAAAATTCTTGAAAAAATGAGTCGGCTTATAAATTATTAAATTGTACCAACTTTTTTATAACAGATACTCATCATACTGAGTGGGAAAATAATGAGTAGGCCTATCCACAGAGTAAAATAAGACACAACGATATATGGTAACAAAGAGTTAAAAAAAATATTAGTTTGTTTTTAGGAGGGTATTTTTCTTTCTTTTTTTTTTTTTTTTTGGAAGGGTGGGGCGAGGGGTCGCCCAGCCGACGCCCTTTAAATTTAATTTTCACCCAAATAGAACATCGATTTGTTATGGGCAAATGAGAAAAACGTTTGCCGCATTCGCCTTTAGGATTTATGTAATTATTATCAAAAGGGAACAAATATGAGCAGCCTATAAATAAAAATTATAAATTGATTAAGCGTTACTTTACCAAAAATAATGTACAATAACGATTTCATGGAGAGCGCCATCTTTAAACAAAACTGTGCTGCACGGAAAATAAGTAGCAAAATGATTGCATATTATTACTAATGGCACTGCATTTATATTAACGGACGTTTGACACATTGTATAAGGATAAAACAAAATAAAATTCACATAATTAATGTATTAGCAGTTTTAATAAATTTAAACATGCTTAAACAAATTAATCAGTTGATGCGGAACTATCATGTGTCAAAATGGCTACCGTCAAAGATATTGTAAGTGTCTTATTATTTATAATGTGTTTGACACTCAAATGCAGCAAATATGTTTTTAAATTTGTATGCTTCGAGTTTACCAATATTATTACCGACTTAAAACTTCCAGTTCGCACCGCTGCAGCTGTCGGTTTTACCAAATGTTCAATAATGTTGGCAGGGATTTGAACCCAAAGGCCTAGCCCGAGTACTCTCAGTACTCTTGACTGTAAGAGAGCTAGACGAACATTTGGACATAAATACGCTCTCATTACAGTCAGAGACCAAGCTATGTATTTTTTTGACAATTGCCGACAACCAAAAAGTTGGCAAAGATTCCCGCTCTAATAGTTAGTAATACCACAACAATCCTATGTTTGACGTGAAATACCTTTACATTGATCATTTTCGAGTTGATTGATTAAAAGAAATTCAGATATTAATCACTAATACACACACTACAGAAAGAAACCCGCCAGCAACCACATTCAGCTAAGCTTCGGCAAACTCCGGACAGCAGAATTCTAAGTTCACCGACCTATATTGTGACGATGCCCACAAGATCGCCCACTCAGCCATTCCGTCTTCCAGGGGCCGTCTCAAAACGACAAGTGCCCGACAATCACCAAAAAGAGTTTGTTTTGTGTAACGACACCACTACAGCACATTGATTCATTAATCATCGGCTATTGGATGTCAAATATTTGGTAATTTTATCACTGTTAGAGAGGAAACCATTAGCCACTCTTCCATGTTGTAACGTCGCTTGGTATGAGAAGGCACCTGTAACTGTTGCACAATACGCTCTCATTACAGTCAGAGACAACCAAAAAGTTGGCAAAGATTTCCGCTCTAATACCACAACAATCCTACATTTGACATCAAATACCTTTACATCGATCATTTTCGAGTTAAGTGATAAAAAAATTTCCATATATTAATCACTAATACACATACTACAGAAAGAAATCCGACAGCACCCACATTCAGCTACGCTTCGTGACACTCCGTCGCAAGAATTACAAAGCTCGGTTACCTATTTCGTGACGTAGATAGTGTGTGTATTAGTGATTAATATCTGAATTTCTTTTAATCAATCAACTCGAAAATGATCGATGTAAAGGTATTTCACGTCAAACATAGGATTGTTGTGGTATTAGAGTAGAAATCTTTGCCAACGTTTTGGTTCTCGGGAATTGCCAAATAGCTTGGTCTCCGACTGTAATGAGAGCGTATTTGTCCAAATGTCTGTCTAGCTCACTCTCAGTCAGAGTACTCGGGCTACCAAAGGCCATGTAAATGATGGTTCGGTAGTCTGGAGGGACGTAGTAAGTGGGGTTTTTTTTTTACTACGTCCGGATCTCCTTAAATGCCCTTAATATAGCTGGTATTCAAAACTTGTTTCTCCATGTTTCAACTGTTTCTTGATCGAAATAGTGCAACAAATGGACACACAAACCAAAAATTTATAAGTTACCGTACTAACAAAATTCTGATTGAGTAGGTCTATTTGCCTCATTATTAACAAAGTAAATCTTCAACAACAACCTTAAAAAATATCCCCACTATTTTAAATTAGCTACATGAAGGAAAATAACTTGTCGTGCACGTTAAGCAGGCATCGAAGTAAGCATTGTGTTTGGTAACCCATTTACAGGTTACCACATAATATAGCCTGGTAATATATAGGTTAGCACAACTATAGGCCACGAAAGTTAGAATTGAATTCCTGTTATTACTGCTTTTAACGCCCTTACATGTGTGCCAGATGATTATTGTAGTATACATGTATTTATGGTTCATTCTGTGCCTTATCACTGTTCTTAATGTATTACATGTAATTCTGTACAAGTAGGTGACTCATATTTAATAACTGAACAACTGAATAAATAAATTAATGAAAATAAAAATATTCTGTTTTTCATTTTCTCATACAACAATGAAAGACAATCGGTGCTCGTGAACATCGGTACGAGAAATGAAATCCAGAAGAAAATTTACCTAGTGGGCGCTGCTTAAAAGCAGATTGCTTCAATTGTTTCAATTGCACAAGTGCACACGAACATCTGTGCAATTTCGTACGAAAAAATTAAACGCGGAAGTAAATTCATCTAGTGGATGCTGCTAAAATACAAATTAACTATATTTGCTTGCAGTTGCACAAGTGCGAACAAACATTGATGCAATTCCTTACCAGAAAAAGAAACCGAGTCCAAAATGCATTACCTGGTTTACATTTGGAAACGAAACTACCGTTGAATTTTTTTGTCAAGAACGAAACACCGTTCTCGACTTTTTTTTACATGTGGTAACCTCCTGGTAACCTGAATGACTGTTCTCAACTTATTTCGATGCCTGGTTAAAAAAAGTATTGCCTTAATGGTTCAGCATCATACCAGGGTGTGCACTTTATGGTCGCCTGATCAGTCATGGCGAGTCAGAATAGCGTCGGGCAAATCAAAACCATATCACGTGTCGCCCGCCTGGCAACTGAAAATTTCCGCATATTGTATTATGTATCAAAATGCAAATAAGTAATGTTTGTAAAAGATCAGAAAGTTTATTTCTTTAGTGGATGTGATTATTGTTTGTATAGATTGCTGTCAGCTTAGTAATAATTTTTTGTATTTCTCGTCATATTGCCATAAAAGCACCTTATTCATTCCAAGACCGAGCCATGGTAAAACATTCCAGATGTTTGATTGTGTGGGTCCCGTGAGAACATAATAATTGCACTTTAATTACAACAGTTTGTAATACAACTGAAACAAATTCTGTTTTCTTCTTTTGTATTGTTATTATTGTTTGTACAATATGATAACATGTTAAAGTGCAATTCAAGTAAGTTAAAAAAAAATTAACGAAGTTCTGTGGCGGGCCATTCAAAAGTTATAAGGGCGAGTCAAAGTGTTGCTGTGAGTGGCCTGATTGGCCAGTCAAAACACATCCCAAGTGCATACCCTGCATACATACATACATACATACATACATATACACCGTATGCATCTTAGACTTCCTATAAACAAGTTCCAAGATTTAAAAATGGTACCTGCTTTTCATGAGATTCCCTCCATAGTTGTTCATTTAAAATGTTTTGGATGAGACAATAGCAAGGTTTGGTATTCCAATATGAATGTAATTTTCATTTATAATCCATATATATAGAAACAATAGGTACTCTAAATCAGTGAATGTATGCCTTTAAGTTTAATGATGTTTTATATCAGTTTTAGCATTAGTTAGCATATTATAGTCACATACCGTATCATCAGTTCCCTTTTGATGCAAATAGACTATATGTAATGTGTGTGTCTTTCTGTGTGCGCGTGTGTGTGTAAGAGAGCGAGAGAAAGAGAGAGACAGACAGAGAGAGAGTTTCTGGTGTGCTTCCAACTGCTGTTAACTTTTACTAGTTTATTTGGCGAAGCAATCTACAACAACATAATAATAATAATAATATAAAAAACAAACAGTACAAACAAAAACACCGCAAACAAACCAAAACCCACAGATAGTGACATACATTTATTCTTAAAATAACCATAATTTAGATATATAAGATTTTTTGTATCATTCATACATTGCATTTATATGAAAACTGCACAAGGTAAAATTTAAACATAAAACAAAATGTGTACAATCTTTAAATTTAAACATTACACGCACAAATACCATAATTTAAAAATTACAGTAACCAATACAGGAAACATATAATTCTCTTTAGTCGAGGCCTATAACCAACGTCATTAGCGGTTGGCCAAATATGCGGACTAATTGTTAACTTTGATGTAGACTATTGTGTACATCAGTTAATTCCGTTAGTGAAGATAATTATCAGCATATCAAATACACTGTATCATCAGTGACGCATCAAAAAATTTTTTTAAACTGTATTAAATTTTATAAAATCATATATACAATATGGGTCCCCCACCCCCACCCCCAATATACCATCCTGGCTATGCCAGTGTGTATCATTGCCTTTACGTGTGTTAAAATCGTTTCAAGGAATGCCCTAACATTTTTTTAACAATTCCATTCAGTTTAGTTTTTTTGTTTTAGTTGGGTATTTTCATCTGTTGTAATGATGTGGTGTAGGGCACATACGCCACATAACTTTTGAAATAAACGGAACTGTTTTTTAACGGTATATTTACTGACAAGGTTATAAATGCAAAAACCTATACGTGCGGTGTCTTTCATGCAGTTATTTTTTCGTTGAACAATGAAACAGGTAAATATCGTGCACAAATGTATAGTGATGTGAGACCTTTTCCCGCACATTAGTCCAACCTAGGACGGTCGAAGGGCTTGTTATTAGGAATGGCAAAACAATCCTATGTGTAATTTAGTAGACGAATTTCACTCAGCCGCGTAGGTACCAGCAACAGCACTGTAAACCCTGTGGACCTGGATTAATTACAATAAATATACCACTTTAATTGCTTATATCTTGTTTTGTAAAGTACTTATTGGAATAAATTATATACTGTAATGTACATGCATTATTGCTCTTTTATGTGGCATTTCTTATTTGTTAGTTAATGCAATATATATGTGATATATTGTGTTTGAAAAAGACCATGTATTACACGTCTTTAAGCCTTTTGTCGCACACCGCCCGTTTAGATTTGACTATCCTAAAAGTTGCGAGTGCATTCAATAGCCTCTAGCATTTTCCCTGTTCAACCGAGGAAAAAATCTAAAAATAGCACTGTACAGAGCAGAGCTTTTTCTTTATTTTCGTACTAAATACGCATAATTTTCATTTTTTTTAATTATAGTAATTAGTTTTTTTTAAATTAAAAAATAGTTTAAATTGTTATCATAACAAAACTATTTGTAAAAATCGCGATACATTGGGTATTAATACAATGCTTATCCATTTATCTTTCTAAAAGATCTACGAAACTGTGGCTGTGTACCCCTTTTTTTTTTTTTTTTTTTTTTTTTTTTTTTTTTTTTTTTTTTTTTTTTTTTTTTTTTTTTTTTTTTTCCTCCCCCCCCCTTTTTTTTTTTTTTTTTTTTCTTTTTTTTTTTTTTTCTTTTTTTTTTTTTTTTTTTTTTTTTTTTTTTTTTTTTTTTTTTTTTTTTTTTTTTTTTTTTTTTTTTTTTTTTTTTTTTTTTTTTTTTTTTTTTTCCCCCCCCCCCAGTGGGGGCGAATATTAGTAGTAACATTACATAAACAGTGTGGTCAGTCTACGTCCACAAAATGGAAAGACTTATGAATTCACCTCAACCCCTATTCATCGCTTTGAACCCTAACCATAATCTGAAATTAAAAATAAGATAAGTTATATATATTTATATATGGTGCCGTTTTCGCCAACAAAAATGGTGCCGTTTTCGCCAAAGAAAATGGTGCCGTTTTGGCACGGTTCCGTTTTAGCCTGTACCCTTTTTGAAACCCTATTCATCGAGCACGTGGTGACCAAACCCGCGAAACTTGACTTGTGTGATGGCCAGCAAAGAAAAAATTTCAAAAGCAAAAATATACAGTAAAATAGGTAAGTACAGTATTGACTATTCATATTAACGTCAGAATGAGGTATTAATGAAT